>NW_028296403.1:0-97101 GCF_964197995.2 Scardinius erythrophthalmus
TGAGGTTTAAAGTGAAAGTGAGCCAATAAGTGGTCTTCTACTGCCCTCTGCTGGCCATTCTACTTAATTAAATTTTTCCACATGTGCTTGCATTTATACTTGAATACACACTAAAAATCACTTATATAGCAATAACTATTATAACATAATCATATTTTGTCAGTGTTAATCACTTTATTTGCACTGACACTTCAAATAATTGCTAGTAATGTGGTAAATCATGGTAAATCATGGTTAACTATGCTGTGTGTGTGTGTGTGTGTGTGTGTGTGTGTGTGTGTGTGTGTGTGTGTGTGTGTGTGTGTGTGTGTGTAAGCATGCATTGAGTTAACATGGATAAACTGGTTTGCTTTAGTGCAGAAAACTGGTTTAAAGTGAAAGTGAGCCAATAAGTGGTCTTCTACTGCCCTCTGCTGGCCATTCTACTTATTAATGAAATATTTCAACATGTGCTTGCATTCATACTTGAATACACACTAAAAAAATCACTTATATAGCAATAACTATTATAACACAATCATATTTTGTCAGTGTTAACCACTTTATTTGCACTGACACTTCAAATAATTGCTAGTAATGTGATAAATCAGGCTAGAAACATGGTAAATCAAAGTAAATAATCCTAGATTGTCGTTTATCTCCTGGTAAATAATACTAGAACGTGGTATATCATGGTAAATCATGGTTAACTATGCTGTGTGTGTATGTGTGTGTGTGTGTGTCTGTGTGTGTGTGTGTGTGTGTGTGTGTGTGTGTGTGTGTGTGTGTGTGTGTGTGTGTGTGTGTGTGTGTGTGTGTGTAAGCATGCATTGAGTTAACATGGAAAAACTGGTTTGCTTTAGTGCAGAAAACTGGTTTAAAGTGAAAGTGAGCCAATAAGTGGTCTTCTAGTGCCCTCTGCTGGCCATTCTACTTAATAATGAAATATTTTACATGTGCTTTTGCATTCATACTTGGACACACACTAAAAATCACGTATATAACTAACTATTATAACACAATAATATTTTGTCAGTGTTCATCACCTCATTTGCACTGACACTTCACATAATTGCTAGTAATGTGGTTAATCATGCTAGAAACATTGTAAATCATAGTAAATAATACTGAAATGAGGTGTATCAAGGTAAATCATGCTAGAATCCTAATAAATCATTCTGGAACATGGTATATGATAGTAAATCATGCTAGAATCATATTAAATAATTCTAGAATGTGGCAAATTGTTGTGGGAGGAGCCTATTTTACTCAAATGGCTATAACTCAAGAAGTAAATGAGATATCTTCACCAAACTCAGTACACATGTGTATGGGTTCAATTTGAGGTCACAGTAAACAATTTTATGGAGATTGGACCATAGGTTGCGCTATAACTGTTAAAAAGCTTTAAAACCATATATATCCCATGGCAAATTGCCTGTATTGGCTGTAAATGGTCTTTTCCATCTATTATGTCAGTGGTTACATGCTTGCTAAATAAATCTTAATAACTTTTGATGCTTTTGTGCTTAAATGCCTTAAAGGCCTTAACTGCTTGAACCCCGATAAATGCTGCTTGCAGCTTTAATTATTAGGGGTTCAAGCACGAAGTGCTGAAACCCTATTGTATTTGTGCTGATTTTTATTATTAGGGGTTCAAGCATGAAATGCTGAAACCCTATTGTAATTGTGCTGATTTTTATTATTATTATTATTATTCCGCCGTAAAACGCATCGTGCAGCCTAAACCGTAAGTGCTAGAGACTTGAAACTTGGCCAGAAGGTAGTACAAAAATCGAGGAGAGGTTCAGAGAATATGAACTAGATTGGCCAATAGGTGGCGCTACAGTGCAAAAAACAAAAAAATTGCATATTTTTGCTTAAATCTCATCAACCCTTTGTCACAGACTCAAGTGTCTTATATCTTTGGAATCCTTGGGTCAAGCCGAACAAAAAAGGCCTCAAGGATTTCATTTCCGGTATGCAAATTTTTCCGCCATTTTGGATTTTGTCCAAAACCTACTTTTGCGAACTAGTCCCTGGTTTTTCGCCCGATCGGAACCAAACCAGTGCAGAAATATTCACAGGAGTCTGAATATCAATAATTATCGAATAAAATTTCGATCCACGGTTGCTAAGGGGCATCAAAACGTTCGCAGGAGGCGGAGCTAATTATACAAAAATGGCTATAACTCGTGAACGAAATGAGATATTTTCACCAAACTCGGTACACATATGTATGAGCTCAAGTTGAGGTCACAGTAAAAAAATCGCGGTGATTGGCCTCATGGTGGCGCTATAATATGAAAAAAACATAAAACAGGCTATAACCACCTGACCGTTAGTCCGATTGACTTGAAAATTGGTATGCAGTGTCTTGGTCCAAGGTGCCATGTATGTCTATGAGGACATTGGTTTATCTCAAAAAACATGGCCGCTATCGGCCAATGAAGTTTGAGCACCTATTAGACAAGATTAACGGAGGCCGATCGGAACAAAACTCAGTGGGCATGTTCGGCTCAAGCCCCTAGAGGTCTGTAAGAATTTTGAAAGAAATCGGCCACTAGTTGGCGCTAACGAGTTTTATGGCTCTGTAATCACGTGGTGTTACACTTATCGTCACAAAATGCATATCATATGATAGACCTGCTCATGCTGAACAACTTTGCCTCTAGAACCATTGCTGTCAATCAAACAGTTCATTAAATATTCATGAATATGTTAAAAACCTACTTTTGCGAACTAGTCCTAGGTTTTTCGCCCGATCGGAACCAGACCAGTCTAGGACAATTCTCTGGACTCTCTAGATCAATAATTATCAAAAAAAAGTTGTACTTTTGCATTTGGATGGCTGTAATAGGGTAATTTATAAAATGGGCGTGTCAAAATACATTAAAAAGCCTATAAATCCTAAATAAAAACTCAGAACTTCACAAAAATTGGTCAGCATATGTGACATAACATCATTAACAAGCATGAAAAATTCTATGGAGATCGGACGATAGGTGGCGCTATAACTGTTAAAAAGCTTTAAAATCATATATTTCCTATGGTAAACTGCCTGTATTGGCTGTAAATGGTATTTTCCATCTCTGATCATATAATTTTCATATCATAATGTTAAAAAACTAGTGCAATACAATTCTCTGGACTCACTAGATCAATAATTGTCAGAAAGTTGAACTACTTCATTTGGATAGCTATAATAGGTTCACTTCAAAATCTGGCCTTTACCAAGTGTCCCCGAAAGCCTATATCTCTTTAATCAATGCTCAGACCTTCTTAAAAACAAGTCAGAACGTGTGAAATATCACCCTGAACAAGCATGAAAATTTTCAGACAGATCGGACAAAATTTGCCTCTATAACAGTTAAAAAGGTGAAAATGATATGAATTAATGGCATGTTAAGCCAATAAGTGGTATTTTACTGCCCCCTGCTGTTTAAAATAGTCATTTTCTCATATTGGTATTGGTATCAGCCATGGTAAATCATGATAAATGATGGTGTGTGTGTGTGTGTGTGTGTGTGTGTGTGTGTGTGTGTGTGTGTGTGTGTGTGTGTGTGTGTGTGTGTGTGTGTGTGTGTGTGTGTGTGTGTGTGTGTGTGTGTGTGTGTGTGTGTGGTACAAATATAACAAAGGTTTTATTTTCCAACATGAAAACAAACATAACAGAGTGCTAGTGCACAAACAATAACCGACAATGATAATGGATGAGAGGGGAACTTAAATACACAGATCAAGACAAGGACAACAGGTGACGGTTATGATGATGAGGAGCAGGTGATGATGAGGAGGGTGATGAGGAGCAGGTGCAGGTGATGACGACAGATGGTGAATGTGATGAAGACAGAAGGTGAATGTGATGAAGGTGAATGTGACACCAATATCACTGAAACATTTGTGTGTGTGTGTGTGTGTGTGTGTGTGTGTGTGTGTGTGTGTGTGTGTGTGTGTGTGTGTGTGTGTAGCATTATTGTGTGTAGCATATGTAGCAAGTATGCATTATTGAGTTAACATGGAAACACTGGTTTGCTTTAGTGCAGAAAACTGGTCAAAATCATGAGGTTTAAAGTGAAAGTGAGCCAATAAGTGGTCTTCTACTGCCCTCTGCTGGCCATTCTACTTATTAATTAAATTTTTCCACATGTGCTTGCATTTATACTTGAATACACACTAAAAATCACTTATATAGCAATAACTATTATAACACAATCATATTTTGTCAGTGTTAATCACTTTATTTGCACTGACACTTCAAATAATTGCTAGTAATGTGGTAAATCATGGTTAACTATGCTGTGTGTGTGTGTGTGTGTGTGTGTGTGTGTGTGTGTGTGTGTGTGTGTGTGTGTGTGTGTGTGTGTGTAAGCATGCATTGAGTTAACATGGATAAACTGGTTTGCTTTAGTGCAGAAAACTGGTTTAAAGTGAAAGTGAGCCAATAAGTGGTCTTCTACTGCCCTCTGCAGGCCATTCTACTTATTAATGAAATATTTCAACATGTGCTTGCATTCATACTTGAATACACACTAAAAAAATCACTTATATAGCAATAACCATTATAACACAATCATATTTTGTCAGTGTTAATCACTTTATTTGCACTGACACTTCAAATAATTGCTAGTAATGTGATAAATCAGGCTAGAAACATGGTAAATCAAAGTAAATAATACTAGATTGTCGTTTATCTCCTGGTAAATAATACTAGAACGTGGTATATCATGGTAAATCATGGTTAACTATGCTGTGTGTGTGTGTGTGTGTGTGTGTGTGTGTGTGTGTGTGTGTGTGTGTGTGTGTGTGTGTGTGTAAGCATGCATTGAGTTAACATGGAAAAACTGGTTTGCTTTAGTGCAGAAAACTGGTTTAAAGTGAAAGTGAGCCAATAAGTGGTCTTCTACTGCCCTCTGCTGGCCATTCTACTTAATAATGAAATATTTTACATGTGCTTTTGCATTCATACTTGGACACACACACAAAAATCACGTATATAACTAACTATTATAACACAATAATATTTTGTCAGTGTTCATCACCTCATTTGCACTGACACTTCACATAATTGCTAGTAATGTGGTTAATCATGCTAGAAACATTGTAAATCATAGTAAATAATACTGAAATGAGGTGTATCAAGGTAAATCATGCTAGAATCCTAATAAATCATTCTGGAACATGGTATATGATAGTAAATCATGCTAGAATCATATTAAATAATTCTAGAATGTGGCAAATCGTTGTGGGAGGAGCCTATTTTACTCAAATGGCTATAACTCAAGAAGTAAATGAGATATCTTCACCAAACTCAGTACACATGTGTATGGGTTCAATTTGAGGTCACAGTAAACAATTTTATGGAGATCGGACCATAGGTGGCGCTATAACTGTTAAAAAGCTTTAAAACCATATATATCCCATGGCAAATTGCCTGTATTGGCTGTAAATGGTCTTTTCCATCTATTATGTCAGTGGTTACATGCTTCCTAAATAAATCTTAATAACTTTTGATGCTTTTGTGCTTAAATGCCTTAAAGGCCTTAACTGCTTGAACCCCGATAAATGCTGCTTGCAGCTTTAATTAGGGGTTCAAGCACGAAGTGCTGAAACCCTATTGTAATTGTACTGATTTTTATTATTAGGGGTTCAAGCACGAAGTGCTGAAACCCTATTGTAATTGTGCTGATTTTTATTAGGGGTTCAAGCACGAAGTGCTGAAACCCTATTGTAATTGTACTGATTTTTATTATTATTATTATTCTCCCCTAAAACGCATCGTGCAGCCCAAACCGTAACAGCTGGAACCTTGAAACTTGGCCAAATGGTAGTCCTCAATTTGGGGAGAACCTATCAAAGTATGACTCAGATTGGCCCATAGGTGGCGCTATAATGACCACATTTACTAAATTGCTCATAACTCATAAACAGTTTGTCCTAGAGTCTCAATTTTAGCATCACTGTGATCCCTGGCTCCAGACGGACAAGATGGCTATCTCCAAATTCACCTACGAGCAAAAAAAAATTGTTATGGGCAAATTTGTCCAAAACCTACTTTGGCCAACTAGTCCCTGGTTTTTGGCCCAATCCAGACCAGACCAGTCTAGCACAGTTCTCTGGAGTCTCTAGATCAATAATTATCGAACAAAAGTTGAACTTTTGCATTGACCTGGCTGTAACAGGGTCATTTAGCAAAGGGGTGGGACAAAAAAACACTCAAAAGCCTACACAACCTAAGGGAAAACCCCAAAGTTCACAAAAATCGATGAGCAGATGTGTCAGAACATGGTGAAGAAGCATGCCAAGTTTCGTGAAGATCGGACAATAGGTGGCGCTATAACTGTCCAAAACGTCTCTTTTTATTAGGGGTTCAAGCACGAAGTGCTGAAACCCTATTGTAATTGTACTGATTTTTATTAGGGGTTCAAGCACGAAGTGCTGAAACCCTATTGTAATTGTCCTGATTTTTATTATTATTTTTCTTCTGCCGTAAAACGCATCGTGCAGCCCAAACCGTAAGAACTGGAACCTTGAAACTTTGCCAGATGATAGTACAAAAATCGAGGAGAGGTTATCAAATTATGACCCCGATTGGCCCATAGGTGGCGCTATAGCAACCAAAAGCGCGAAACTGCTCAGAACTCCTAGACCGTATGTCGTAGACTCAAGTGTCTTATATCATTGGAAAGCTGGACGTCTGACGAACAAAACGTATATCTCCGATTTCATTTCCGCCATGATAGATTTTCCGCCATTTTGAATTTTGTCAAAAACCTACTTTTGCGAACTAGTCCCTGGTTTTTCGCCCGATCGGAACCAAACCAGTGCAGAAATGTTCTCTAGAGACTGAAGATCAATAATTATCGAAAAAAAGTCGAAATTTCGATTCACGGACGCTAAGGGGCGCCAAAACGTACGTTGTGGGAGGGGCCTATTTTACTAAAATGGCTATAACTCCAGAAGTAAATGAGGTATCTTCACCAAACTCGGTACACATATGTATGAGCTCAATATGAGGTAACAGTAAAAAAATCGCGGCGATTGGCCACATGGTGGCGCTATAATATGAAAAAAACATAAAACAGGCTTTAACCACCTGACCGTTAGTCCGATTGACTTGAAAATTGGTATGCAGTGTCTTGGTCCAAGGTGTCATGTATGTGTATGAGGACATTGGCGTATCTCAAAAAACATGGCCGCCATCGGCCAATGAAGTTTGAGCACCTATTAGACAAGGTTAACGGAGGCCGATCGGAACGAAACTCGGTGGGCATGTTCTACTCATGGCCCTAGAGGTCTGTAAGAATTTTAAAAGAAATCAGCCACTAGTTGGCGCTAACGAGTTTTATGGCTCTGTAATCACGTGGTGTTACACTTATTGTCACAAAATGCATATCATTTGATAGATCTCCTCTTGTTGAACAACTTTGCCTCAAGAACCATTGCTGTCAATTAAACCGTTCATTAAATATTCGTAATTATGTTAAAAACCTACTTTTGCGAACTAGTCCCTGGTTTTTCGCCCGATCGGAACCAAACAAGTCTAGGACAATTCTATGGACTCTCTAAGTCAATAATTATCAAAAAAAGTTGAACTTTTGCATTTTTCGTATGGCTATAACAGGGTCATTTAGAAAATGGGCGTGGTAAAATGCACTCAAAAGCCTATAAATCCTAAACGAAAACTCAGAACTTCACAAAAATTGATGAGCATATGTGTCATAACCTGCTAAAGAAGCATGGAAAATTTTATGGAGATCGGACCATAGTTGGCGCTATAACTGTTAAAACGCTTTAAAACCATATATTTCCTATGGTAAATTGCCTGTATTTGCTGTAAATGGTGTCTTCTATCTATTATCGTATAATGTTCATATCATAATGTTCAAAACCAGTGCAGCACAATTCTCTGAACTCTCTAGATCAATAATTATCAGAAAAAAAGTTTAACTTCTTCAAAAGGCGATTTTATATGAATACAATGACATATTAAGCCAATAAGTGGTATTTTACTGCCACCTGCTGTCATTTCATCATACTACTCCCTAATATTGTTATAAAATTCATATTTAGACTTTATAAAATCATTATTTTAACATTTACAATCACATTTTGTCAAAACTCATCTATTGAGTATTACTATTGACAATTGTGTTACACTGAGATATGGAAATGGACGAAAGTAAGTGAATGAAATGAAACGAAAGTATAACGTCATTTAAGCCACGCCCCCGAATACAAATTCATTCATAACTCGAAAACGGAAAGTCGTTGCGCGCTCAAATTTTGATGGTGAGGACCTCTCCGGGCTCTTGATCGAAACGTGTCGTCGCGGGCCTCGGGAGCGCGCCCCCCGCGCATCGCCAGCCCGCGGGAGCCCCGATTTTGAACGGCCATTACTCCCGACCCAGACCACCCCGAACATTGTGTGAGAGCTCGTTGGAAAGGGCACGTCCTTGGCTAGCTTCGATTCAAATGTGGTGTTATCTGCCCTGGGCATTCCAGAGATAATGGCCCGAACAGATATGCCTTATAACAGTCATAACTCCCAGCCCCAATCGCCCAAAAACACCTTGATGGTCTCATTCAACAGGGCTCCTCAAGCACTATCTATGCTCTGAGTTTCAGAATTTTTCGCCTTTTGGTTCCTGAGATATAAGTAAAAAAACAAATTCCCATTCATTCATTCAAACACTTCAACTGTAAAATGTAAGCTATAATACCACTGTTGTCCACTAGAGGGAGCAGCAGGATTACGCATGATCTTTTAATTCGCTTTCAGTATTGGGAAATAAACAAATGCTTTAAGAAGCAATCTTTTTTATTATGATGTTTTTTTATTTATTATGATATTTGTATATATATATATATATTTTTTACTATGATTATGAACGGTTTGACTGACATTAGTGATTCTTGAGGCAAAGTTGTTCAAGATGAGGAGATGAAGATATTTTCACAATATCACATCCTAAAAACATTGAAAACATATTTGTCTTTGTGTGTGTGTGTGTGTGGATGTGTTTGTGTTTGTGTGTGTGTCTGTGTGTGTAAGCATGCTTAATGGAAAGAACATGGAGAAACTGCTTTGTTTTACTGGTGGATAAAAAAGTCTTTCAAATGAAAGTGAGTCAATTAGTGGTCTTCTACTGCCCTCTGCAGGACATTCTACTTAATAAAATATTTTCATCTGTACTTTTGCATTAGTTTTTGGACTATATGAAATTACTTGCATGAAAATCACCTATTATAACACAGTCATGTTTTGTCAAAGTTTATCACTTCATTTTTACTGAGCTCTCAGTTTGAACAATTCTGCCTCAGTGATTAATTTGAAATCTGAAAATGGTGTTATACAGAGGAGATTTGCAATTATCATTTTGTTACCTATCTTTTATTTTAAATATCTACATCTACAACAAAATGTGTGTGCATGTGTGTGTTCAAGCATGGTTAGTGTATTAAGTATTATTGTTTAAGTATTATTGTTTTCATTTACATTTTAACCACCAGAAGAAGAACACTCATTGGTTCATTCTGCTCACTAAAATATTATTTTTCATTTTTTTTCCCATTTGAAATATTGTTTAAACTTAATAAAATCATTAAAATAACATTTCAAATCATATTTTGTCTGTTTATAAATCCCACAGACTCACATTGGCTGCAATACTAATGTTTTTGTAAAACACAGACCTGATAGTCTAATCTGTGTGTATTGTGCATATATTATTGATATTATTACTATTGCAAATCATGTTATTGTAACTCATATCTTAATAGAATATTATTTGTAATTTTAATTCTTTATTTCTTAATTGTTTTTTTTATGATTACTACAGATATTATCACCAAAGATATCAACTACACCTTCACTTTTAGTATTGACACGCTGCACACGCAGCACAATCACACACTCACTAATGCATTCAAATAAATGTAATCTTACTGTGCTACTTTATTTGTACATGATTAGAATGAACAGAAATCTAAGAATATTTTTCTTCTTTTGTTAAAGCCATTTCAGACTCCAAGTAAGCATTATATTACTAATCATCTATTTTAAAGGTGCCATACAATTGAAAACTGTATTTATCGTGGCATAGTTGAATGATAAGAGTTCTGGACATGGAACTGATATACCGTGAGCCTCAAACACCATTGTTTCCTCCTTCATGTGTAAATCTCCTGTTTGCAAAAGACCGCTGAAAAATGAGTGAATCCCACCATAACACCGACTGTGACGTTGGAGTCAGGATCATTAATATTTATACCCCCCAAATTTGCATTTTCCAGTCCATGTTCTAGGCCAGGCAGTGTTAACGTGGACCTGCACAGCCGAATCATCAGAAGATCTGCAGGTATTGTGAAGAAGCAAGCAAGGACAATAGTGAAAATGGCAGATCATGGATATAAATGTTATGTCTGAGGCTGTGCTGCGGATTTGAGAACTTTTCATTCCCTTCCCACAAAAGAGAACTGTCAACAGGCATGGTTGATGTTTACAACAGGATACCTCACCATTTTAATTCAGAGCTGTTAGTTTGCTCTTAACGGAGGCCGATCAGAACGAAACTCGGTGGGCATGTTCGACTCGTGGCCCTAGAGGTCTGTAAGAATTTTGAAAAATCAGCCACTAGTTGGCACTAACAGGTTTTACGGCTATGTAATCACGTGATGCATATCATTTGATAGATCTCCTCATACTGAACAACTTTGCCTCAAGATCAAGAACTACTGCTGTCAATCAATTTGTTCATTAAATACTTGCGATTATGTTAAAAACCTACTTTTGCGAACTAGTCCTAGGTTTTTCGCCCGATCGGAAATATACCAGTGCAGTACAATTCTCTGGAAGCTCTAGATTATTAATTATATAAAAAACTTTAACTTTACCCATTGGGTAGCCATAACAGGATCATTTAGAAAATGGGTATGGCAAAAAACACTCAAAAGCCTGTAAATCCTAAACAAAAACTCAGACAACTCACTAAACTGCCTTATGTGCTTAAAGACCCTAAATGCTTGAACCCCGCTAAATGCTGCTTGCAGCTTTAATTATTATTATTATTATTATTAGGGGTTCAAGCACGAAGTGCTGAAACCCTATTGTAATTGTGCTGATTTTTATTATTATTATTATTATTATTATTATTATTATTATTCCGCCGTAAAACGCATCGTGCAGCCCAAACCGTAAGAGCTGGAACTTTGAAACTTTGACAGATGGTAGTACAAAAATCGAGGAAAGGTTCAGAGATTATGACCCCGATTGGCCCATAGGTGGCGCTATAACAACCAAAAGCGCGAAACTGCTCATAACTCATAGACCGTATGTCGTAGACTCAAGTGTCTTATATCATTGGAAAGCTGGACGCCTGACGAACAAAACGTATATCTCCGATTTCATTTCCGCCATGATAGATTTTCCGCCATTTTGAATTTTGTCAAAAATCTACTTTTGCGAACTAGTCCCTGGTTTTTTGCCCGATTGGAACCAAACTAGTGCAGAAATGTTCTCTGGAGACTGAATATCAATAATTATCGAAAAAAAGTGGAAATTTCGATTAACGGTCGCTAAGGGGCGCCGAAACGTACGTTGTGGGAGGGGCCTATTTTACTAAAATGGCTATAACTCCCGATGTAAATGAGGTATCTTCACCAAACTTGGTACACATGTGTATGAGCTTACTCTGGGGTCACAGTAAAAAAATCGCGACGATTGGCCTCATGGTGGCGCTATAAAATGAAAAAAACATAAAACAGGCTATAACCACCTGACCGTTAGTCCGATTGACTTGAAAATTGGTATGCAGTGTCTTGGTCCAAGGTGCCATGTATGTGTATGAGGACATTGGCGTATCTCAAAAAACATGGCCGCCATCGGCCAACGAAGTTTGAGCACCTATTAGACAAGGTTAACGGAGGCCAATCGGAACGAAACTCAATGGGCATGTTCGGCTCATGGCCCTAAAGGTCTGAAAGAATTTTGAAAGAAATCGGCCACTAGTTGGCGCTAACGAGTTTTACGGCTCTGTAATCACGTGGTGTTACAAATATCCACACAATATGCATATCATTTGATAGATCTCCTCATCCTGAACAACTTTGCCTCAAGAACCATTGCTGTCAATCAAACTGTTCATTAATTATTCATTAATATGTTAAAAACCTACTTTTGCGAACTAGTCCTAGGTTTTTTGCCCGATCGGAACCAGACCAGTCTAGGACAATTCTCTGGACTCTCTAGATCAATAATTATCAAAAAAAAGTTGAACTTTTGCATTTGTATGGCTGTAATAGGGTCATTTATAAAATGGGTGTGGCAAAATACACTAAAAAGCCTATAAATCCTAAATGAAAACTCAGAACTTAACAAAAATTGGTCAGCATATGTGACATAACATCACAAACAAGCATGCAAAATTTTATGGAGATCGGACCAAAGGTGGTGCTATAACAGTTAAAAAGCTTTAAAACCATATATTTCCTATGGTAAACTGCCTGTATTGGCTGTAAATGGTCTTTTCCATCTCTGATCATATAATTTTCATATCATAATGTTAAAAACTAGTACAATATAATTCTCTGGACTCACTAGATCAATAATTGTCAGAAAAAGTTGAACTACTTCATTTGGATAGCTATAATAGGTTCACTTCAAAATGTAGCCTTTACCAAGTGTCCCCGAAAGCCTATATCTCTTTAATGAATGACTCAGACCTTCTTAAAAACAAGTCAGAACATGTGAAATATCACTCTGAACATGCATGAAAATTTTCAGACAGATCAGACAAAATTTGCCTCTATAACAGTTAAAAAGGTGAAAATGATATGATTATAATGGCATGTTAAGCCAATAAGTGGTATTTTACTGCCCCCTGCTGTTTAAAATAGTCATTTTGTCATATTGTTCTATAATTTATATTTAGACTTTATAAAATCACTATTTTAACATTTACAATTACATTTAGTCAAAATCCATCTGTTAAAGTATTAGTATTGACAGTTTGATCACATCATACATTTCAAATGTCTGCATCTACAACATAATGTGTGTGTGTAGTCTTAGGTTTCTAAATAAATTCTGAATCATCTGATTAATAGCTTACAAAGTCTTTGTGAACTGTTTATAGACCATTCAAATATATTTTCATAATGACATATCCCAATAGCATTGAAAAAATAAAAACATTTGTGTGTGTGTGTGTGTGTGTGTGTGTGTGTGTGTGTGTGTAAACATGCATTATGGAGTAAAAATGGAAAAACTGGTTTGCTTTAGTGCAGAAAAATGGTGAAAATCAAGAAGTTTAAAGTCAAAGTGAGCCAATATGTGGTCTTCTACTGCCCTCTGCTGGCCATTCTACTTATTAATGAAGTCTACTCACATATGCTTTTGCATTCATTAGACACTAAAAATCACTTATATAACAATAAAACACTATAAAATCACTTATATAACAATTACTATTGTAGCACAATCATATTTTGTCAGAGTTTATCACTTCATTTTTACTGATACTTCACATAATTGCTAGCAATGTGGTAAATCATGGTAAATCACACTAAAAACATGGTAAATCATAATAAATAATACTAGAATGTGGTGTATCAAGGTAAATCATACTACAATCCTGGTACATCATTCTAGAACATGGTATATCATGGTACATCATGCTAGAACATGGTAAATCATGGTAAACTATGCTAGAACAGGGTAAATCATGGTAAGCCATGATAAATCATAATAAACTATGGTAAATCATGTTAGAATGTGGTATATCATGGTAAATCATGCTAGAACATGGTAAATCATGGTAAACTATGCTAGATCAGGGTAAATCATGGTAAACTATGATAAATCATGGTAAACTATGATAAATCATGATAAACTATGGTAATCCATGCTAGAATCACAGTAAACAATGGTAAATCATACTAGAATGTAGTATATCATGGTAAATTATGCTAGAATATGGCAAATCATGCTAGAATCATAGTAAATAATACTAGAATGTGCTAAATATTTGTGGGAGGAGCCTATTTTACTAAAAGGGCTATAACTCAAGAAGTAAATGAGATATCTTCACCAAACTCAGTACACATGTGTATGGGTTCAATTTGAGGTCACAGTAAACAATTCTATGGAGATCGGACCATAGGTGGCGCTATAACTGTTAAAAAGCTTTAAAACCATATATATCACATGGTAAATTGCCTGCATTGGCTGTAAATGGTCTTTTCCATCTATAATGTCAGTGGTTACATGCTTATTAAATAAATCTTAATAACTTTTGATGCTTTTGTGCTTAAATGCCTTAAAGGCCTTAACTGCTTGAACCCCGATAAATGCTGCTTGCAGCTTTAATTATTATTATTATTCCGCCGTAAAACGCATCGTGCAGCCCAAACCGTAAGAGCTGGAACTTTGAAACTTTGACAGATGGTAGTACAAAAATCGAGGAAAGGTTCAGAGATTATGACCCCTATTGGCCCATAGGTGGCGCTATAGCAACCAAAAGCGCAAAACTGTTCATAACTCCTAGACCTTATGTTGTAGACTCAAGTGTCTTATATCATTGGAAAGCTGGATGCCTGATGAACAAAACGTATATCTCCGATTTCATTTCCGCCATGATAGATTTTCCGCCATTTTGAATTTTGTCAAAAACCTACTTTTGCGAACTAGTCCCTGGTTTTTTGCCCGATTGGAACCAAACCAGTGCAGAAATGTTCTCTGGAGTCTGAATATCAATAATTATCGAAAAAAAGTGGAAATTTCGATTCACGGTCGCTAAGGGGCGCCAAAACGTACGTTGTGGGAGGGGCCTATTTTACTAAAATGGCTATAACTCCCGATGTAAATGAGGTATCTTCACCAAACTTGGTACACATGTGTATGAGTTCAATCTGGGGTCACAGTAAAAAAATCGCGACGATTGGCCTCATGGTGGCGCTATAAAATGAAAAAAACATAAAACAGGCTATAACCACCTGACCGTTAGTCCGATTGACTTGAAAATTGGTATGCAGTGTCTTGGTCCAAGGTGCCATGTATGTGTATGAGGACATTGGCGTATCTCAAAAAACATGGCCGCCATCGGCCAATGAAGTTTGAGCACCTATTAGACAAGGTTAACGGAGGCCGATCGGAACGAAACTCAATGGGCATGTTCGGCTCATGGCCCTAGAGGTCTGTAAGAATTTTGAAAGAAATCGGCCACTAGTTGGCGCTAATGAGTTTTATGGCTCTGTAATCACGTGGTGTTACACTTATCATCACAAAATGCATATCATTTGATAGATCTGCTTATGCTGAACAACTTTGCCTCTAGAACCATTGCTGTCAATCAAACAGTTTATTAATTATTCACGAATATGTTAAAAACCTACTTTTGCGAACTAGTCCCTGGTTTTTTGCCCGATCGGAACCAAACGAGTCTAGGACAATTCTCTGGACTCTCTAGATCAATAATTATCAAAAAAAGTTTAACTTTTGCATTTTTCGCATGGGTATAATTGTGTCATAAAGAAAATGGACGTGGCAAAATGCAATCAAAAGCCTATAAATTCTAAACAAAAACTCAGAACATCACGATAATTGGTCAGCATATGTGTCGTACCATGCTAAAGAAGCATGGAAATTTTTATGGAGATCGGACCAAAGGTGGCGCTATAACTGTTAAAAAGCTTTAAAACCATATATTTCCTATGGTAAATTGCCTGTATTGCCTGTGAATGGTCTGTTCCATCTATAATCATAATGTTCATATAATAATGTTCAAAACCAGTGCAGTGCAATTCTCTGGACTCTCTAGATCAATAATTATCAGAAAAAGTATGACTTCTTCATTTGGATGGCTATAATAGTGTCACTTCAATGTGTGGCCATTACCAAGTGTCCCCAAAAGCCTATATCTCTTTAATGAATGTTCAAACCTTCTTAAAAACAAGTCAGAACATGTGAAATATCTCTCTGAACATGCATGAAAATTTTCAGACAGATCTGACAAAATTTGCCTCTATAACAGTTAAAAAGGTGAAAATATGAATTAATGGCATGTTAAGCCAATAAGTGGTATTTTACTGCCCCCTGCTGTTTAAAATAGTCATTTTGTCATATTGGTATTGGTATCAGCCATGGTAAATCATGATAAACTATGGTAAGTGTGTGTGTGTGTGTGTGTGTGTGTGTGTGTGTGTGTGTGTGTGTGTGTGTGTGTGTGTGTGTGTGTAAGCATGCATTGAATTAACATGGAAAAACTGGTTTGCTTTAGTGCAGAAAACTGGTTTAAAGTGAAAGTGAGCCAATAAGTGGTCTTCTAGTGCCCTCTGCTGGCCATTCTACTTAATAATGAAATATTTTACATGTGCTTTTGCATTCATACTTGGACACACACTAAAAATCACGTATATAACTAACTATTATAACACAATAATATTTTGTCAGTGTTCATCACCTCATTTGCACTGACACTTCACATAATTGCTAGTAATGTGGTTAATCATGCTAGAAACATTGTAAATCATAGTAAATAATACTGAAATGAGGTGTATCAAGGTAAATCATGCTAGAATCCTAATAAATCATTCTGGAACATGGTATATGATAGTAAATCATGCTAGAATCATATTAAATAATTCTTGAATGTGGCAAATCGTTGTGGGAGGAGCCTATTTTACTCAAATGGCTATAACTCAAGAAGTAAATGAGATATCTTCACCAAAATCAGTACACATGTGTATGGGTTCAATTTGAGGTCACAATAAACAATTTTATGGAGATCGGACCATAGGTGGCGCTATAACTGTTAAAAAGCTTTAAAACCATATATATCCCATGGCAATTTGCCTGTATTGGCTGTAAATGGTCTTTTCCATCTATTATGTCAGTGGTTACATGCTTGCTAAATAAATCTTAATGACTTTTGATGCTTTTGTGCTTAAATGCCTTAAAGGCCTTAACTGCTTGAACCCCGATAAATGCTGCTTGCAGCTTTAATTATTATTATTATTATTATTATTTTCCCCTTAAACGCATCGTGCAGACCAAACCGTAAGAGCTGGAACCTTGAAACTTGGCCAAATGGTAGTCCTCAATTTGGGGAGAACCTATAAAAGTATGACCCCGATTGGCCCATAGGTGGCGCTATAGCAACCAAAAGCGCAAAACTGCTCATAACTACTAGACCGTATGTCGTAGACTCAAGTGTCTTATATCATTGGAAAGCTGGACGCCTGACGAACAAAACGTATATCTCCGATTTCATTTCCGCCATGATAGATTTTCCGCCATTTTGAATTTTGTCAAAAACCTACTTTTGCGAACTAGTCCTAGGTTTTTCGCCCGATCGGAACCAATCCAGTGCAGAAATGTTTTCTTGAGTCTGAATATCAAAAACTATCGAAAAAAAGTTGAAATTTCGATTCACGGACGCTAAGGGGCGCCAAAACGTACGTCGTGGGCAGGGCCTATTTTACTAAAATGGCTATAACTCCAGAAGTAAATGAGGTATCTTCACCAAACTTGGTACACATGTGTAAGAGGTCAATCTGAGGTCACAGTAAAAAAACCGCGGCGATTGGCCACATGGTGGCGCTATAACATGAAAAAAACATAAAACAGGCTATAACCACCTGACCGTTAGTCCGATTGACTTGAAAATTGGTTTGCAGTGTCTTGGTCCAAGGTGCCATGTATGTGTATGAGGACATTGGCGTATCTCAAAAAACATGGCCGCCATCGGCCAATGAAATTTGAGCACCTATTAGACAAGGTTAACGGAGGCCGATCGGAACGAAACTCGATGGGCATGTTCGACTCAAGGCCCTAGAGGTCTGTAAGAATTTTGAAAGAAATCGGCCACTAGTTGGCGCTAACGAGTTTTATGGCTCTGTAATCACGTGGTGTTACAAATATCCACACAATATGCATATCATTTGATAGATCTCCTCATCCTGAACAACTTTGCCTCAAGAACCATTGCTGTCAATCAAACCGTTCATTAAATATTCGCAAACATGTTAAAAACCTACTTTTGCGAACTAGTCCTAGGTTTTTCGCCCGATCGGAACCAGACCAGTCTAGGACAATTCTCTGGACTCTCTAGATCAAAAACTATCAAAAAAAAGTTGAACTTTTGCATTTGGATGGCTCTAATAGGGTCATTTATAAAATGGGCGTGTCAAAATACATTAAAAAGCCTATAAATCCTAAATAAAAACTCAGAACTTCACAAAAAGTGGTCAGCATATGTGACATAACATCATTAACAAGCATGAAAAATTCTATGGAGATCGTACGATAGGTGGCGCTATAACTGTTAAAAAGCTTTAAAATCATATATTTCCTATGGTAAACTGCCTGTATTGGCTGTAAATGGTCTTTTCCATCTCTGATCATATAATTTTCATATCATAATGTTCAAAACTAGTGCAATACAATTCTCTGGACTCACTAGATCAATAATTGTCAGAAAAAGTTGAACTACTTCATTTGGATAGCTATAATAGGTTCACTTCAAAATCTGGCCTTTACCAAGTGTCCCCGAAAGCCTATATCTCTTTAATCAATGCTCAGACCTTCTTAAAAACAAGTCAGAACGTGTGAAATATCACCCTGAACAAGCATGAAAATTTTCAGACAGATCGGACAAAATTTGCCTCTATAACAGTTAAAAAGGTGAAAATGATATGAATTAATGGCATGTTAAGCCAATAAGTGGTATTTTACTGCCCCCCGCTGTTTAAAATAGTCATTTTCTCATATTGGTATTGGTATCAGCCATGGTAAATCATGATAAATGATGGTGTGTGTGTGTGTGTGTGTGTGTGTGTGTGTGTGTGTGTGTGTGTGTGTGTGTGTGTGTGTGTGTGTGTGTGTGTGTGTGTGTGTGTGTGTGTGTGTGGTACAAATATAACAAAGGTTTTATTTTCCAACATGAAAACAAACATAACAGAGTGCTAGTGCACAAACAATAACCGACAATGATAATGGATGAGAGGGGAACTTAAATACACAGATCAAGACAAGGACAACAGGTGACGGTTATGATGATGAGGAGCAGGTGATGATGAGGAGGGTGATGAGGAGCAGGTGCAGGTGATGACGACAGATAGTGAATGTGATGAAGACAGAAGGTGAATGTGATGAAGGTGAATGTGACACCAATATCACTAAAACATTTGTGTGTGTGTGTGTGTGTGTGTGTGTGTGTGTGTGTGTGTGTGTGTGTGTGTGTGTGTGTGTGTGTGTAGCATTTTTGTGTGTAGCATATGTAGCAAGTATGCATTATTGAGTTAACATGGAAACACTGGTTTGCTTTAGTGCAGAAAACTGGTCAAAATCATGAGGTTTAAAGTGAAAGTGAGCCAATAAGTGGTCTTCTACTGCCCTCTGCTGGCCATTCTACTTATTAATTAAATTTTTCCACATGTGCTTGCATTTATACTTGAATACACACTAAAAATCACTTATATAGCAATAACTATTATAACACAATCATATTTTGTCAGTGTTAATCACTTTATTTGCACTGACACTTCAAATAATTGCTAGTAATGTGGTAAATCATGGTAAATCATGGTTAACTATGCTGTGTGTGTGTGTCTGTGTGTGTGTGTGTGTGTGTGTGTGTGTGTACTTGTCTACCTATCTAAGTGGGGACCTTGGTGTCGTTACACACTCACCAACAGGGGACCGTCGAGCCAAGTGGGGACTTTTTTCAAGTCCCCTGTTGGTCATGCTTTAAAACATGTTAAAATCAGCTAAAACACGCTCTGGTGAATTTTTTTCATTTTTGACCAAGTGGGGACCTACATGTGTGTGTGTGTTTAAGTCCATACTCAGCAGCGCTCCTGTAGGCTGGAGCAGGAACTGCAGTGGCCCATTAACACACGTCGTTCACACTTCTCTATTGTTTGAATGGCTGCTGTCCTAGAGGCTCTGAGACTGTAGAGCTGATGTTTAACTGGAGCTTTCAGTAACACTTTATAATAACTCCACGCTATTAATCATTAGTTAAGAATTAGTAAACAGTTAATCATTTTCTAAAGTTTTATAAATGAATAGACATTAATAAGCAGTATATAAATACAGATATAAATGCTTTATTCTTGTTTTAAAAGCATATCTATAATGTGTTTGATAATTGTATTTTCATACTTTATTAATGATCAATTTATCATTTCTAAATAAAGTATAGTATCATTTACAAAGCAGTTATTTAGGAGTTGTCAGTGGTTCATAAGATCACTTAGAAAGTGTGAGTAAATGATTAAACAATTTAAATGTACATTCATAGATATTTATTATTCAGACATATAGTAATAGTTACTCAGTGTGTTAAATGCTTCATTAACATGTATTTCTACTGTAATGCAGGTAGTTATAAAGTATTTCGTAGTGGTCAGTTCACTATTTTTGTGAGCTCATCTAAAGTGAGGACTAGTTATGCCTTGTAAAACATTTATAAAGGAGATTTAAAGGCTGTTAATATTTCTATGTTCTGTATTACCATGTGTGTGTGTTTGTTACCTTTTTCTGTTTAGAAGAAAACTGAGTCTTTAAATCTCCTTTATAAATGATTTACAAAGCACAACTAGTCCTCACTTCAGATGAGCTCACAAAATAGTTAACTGACCACTACTAAATGCTTTATAACTCATGAATCTACAACATTTACTTACACTTTCTAAGTGATCTTATGAACCACTGACAACACCTAAATAACTGGTTTGTAAATAATGCTATACTTCATTTAGAAATGATAAATTGATAATTAATAAAGTATGAAAATACAATTATTAAACACATTATAGATATGCTTCTAAATCAGTAATACAGCATTTAAAGCTGTATGTATAAACTGCTTATTAATGTCTGCTTTATGAATTATGATTTAACTGTTTACTAATGCTTAACTAATGATTAATAGGATGCAGTTATTATAAAGGTTTACCATATATATTATATTTTTCATAACATAACTTCAAATATGCATTTTTTTATTTATTTTTTTGCCAAGAGGGGATCTGCAACTCAATGTTATAATTATAATGTAATTATTATTATATTATTAAGATATTGCAACTGATAGTATTGGCTGCACATTAATTAAAACATAATTTCTACTGTAATAAATTCAGTAGACATGTCCTTTTTTTTGTTTCCTTTGTTTCTAGGATGTTGATGTACAGAGATAGTCAGTGTTTAAAATATTGCTCAATTTAAATACAACCAAACATACTGTATGTCGCTCGTTACCATCCAACAGTGGACCTTTCTTGAAGATCAAATTCAAAACTTTTAAGTTGACTTGCTGCATCTGGTCATTTTGAAGAAACAATAATGAAATACACAATTTTCTTGTAAGGTCTTTTTTTATAATATAACTTCAAATATGCAAAAAAAAAATTTTTTAAACATGCCAAGATGGAATCTCAACTCTGAACGATGTCTACCTATACAAGTGGGGACTTTCTGAACGATCTCTACCTATACAAGTGGGGACTCACAATAGCCTGCAATGGAGCTGTGTGTGTGTGTGTTTGTGTGTGTGTGAACAGTTAAGTCTGTCTTTATTTTGTATGTCTTTATGTTCATATACATATAATAACACATAATAACATATATATAATATATGTTCACACAGGCATCAGAGATCACAATATGCATAGTTAAACATATACAATAATTTTTTTTTTTTTAAAGAATGACGAACATTATCAGTTATCAAAAACTTAATTGCTTGAGGAAAGACCATTTAAATCTACAACTGGGTAAAAAATACAGACGGCCCGGCTGTAATAAGGATCCACTGAAGGCAAGTGTAAATGAGAACCCAAGTCCAGTTTATTACAAACAAAAGCAAAGATAAAACTAAAACATGGTGTGGCATGAAAAAATAAAAAATAAAAAACCAGAACATGAACAAAGACTTACAAACAGTGGTCTACAGGAAACAATACTTTACAAAGACACATGGAAAACATGAGGGCTAAATACAAAGACTAATGACAAGGCAAGGGACACCTGTGATGAACAGTGATCACACAATTAACCAATGACAAGACACATGGCAGGATCACATGAAAAACAGGGAATCCCATGACAGACATGGAAACATGACATGACACAAAAACATGACAAGAACAAACCCAAAATCGTGACACCGGCAGCAACAGTTCAAAATCAGAGGCGAGAATATCCTCTTATCATTCATAATATTATTTTTCTTATTTAACGCTCTCTCTTCAGAGATACTTTCTAAGCTTGGTTATGCAGTCCCTAACAATTTACTTGCCATTGTTATGTGCCATTGCACACACACACACATACATGTCTATATTACTAACAGACCGATATCACTCTACACTGACCAAGTGGGGACGTTCTGAACGATCTCTACCTATACAAGTGGGGACTCACAATAGCCTGCAATGGAGCTGTGTGTGTGTGTGTGTGTGTGTGTGAACAGTGAAGTGAACTGGCAGTGAAGTCTGTCTTCATTATGTAACTATATATATATATATATATATATATATATATATATATATATATATATATATATATATATATATAGTATATTATATATTATGCCTTTTATCATTCATAATATTATTTCTCTTATTTAAAGCTTATTTTCTCTCTTCATAGATACTTTCTATGCTTGGTTATGCAGTCCCTTTAGGGTTTATGGGATTAATCAAACAGAAATAGCTCTTTAAGGTAACAATTTCAGGTGATTTATTTTAGTATAGTGTAAAGCATACTTTAAACAGTGAATAATGATTTTATTAATAAAAATGAACTTCGCGTCCCCAGTTGGATGGTAAAGAACGATACGTGTTTGTCTGCTTTGTACATTTCTTGCCATCACAAACACACTGTAAAAATTTTGGAGGTCAATCTCAAAATGTTATGTAGACTTGCTGCACTGAACATTTTTAGTTGGTTCAGTTGAAATATATGAAGTAGGGATGTTCATTTAACATTTTGTTTTCTGACTGACAGCTGGTGCTTGTTAACCAGTCAGATCAGTTAACTGACATGATTTGAAGGTTAGATTAGAATTAAATGGAATTAGAATAGATAATAGTCTGTGACCGATTCAAATACCTCAAACATGTAGACTTACATGTGCAAATAGCAGCATAAACAACAGAACATGAGGATTCACACACCGTCACATCAAGCACCCGCAGTGCTTCTGTGAACACAGTAAACCAGAATAAAACTGTATATGAAGAGTTTGGTTGCAAAACGCGATAAACGCCATTTTTTGACATTTGGATTTTATTATTGGAAATCACTGTTCAGATGTACCTTAATCTATGTGTGAATTGCTGCCATTAATACGATTTAAAAATGTACATTTTAAGCCTACTACAAAATTCATTTTTTCACAAAACGCAATATCCGCCAGCCCAGTTTCTTTACAAAGTGCGATATAACGGTTAGGCTATAGAACGTTCAGGATGCTGCGCGAGCTCAGGATGTCACGCGAGGAGAGAGTAACCGCCGGTGAAGTGCTCCGAGTTTGCTCAGTGATTTAACGATAATATCAAAACAAAAAACATATATTTTTAAAAAGAGGATTCAATAGGCTAACTAAAAAACGTTTACCATTTAATTGTTTATACTGTAGGCGAGCTGTCAGTCAAGTAGGCTACGTCACACACATACACACACACACACACACACACACACACACAAACAAAACATTGATTCACTAGCTTTTCTTAATGGTATTACAATAGTAGAATATAGCCTAAGGTGGATATATAGCATTTTGCAAAAAAAATATATATATATATATATGTTGTTATGTTGTGTATGTTCTGGCCAAAACTAACTCAGAATCTTATTATTATTAATCAATCTTTGTATATACTATTCCATATATTTATGATATATTGTTTTTTTAACCAATTTAAGATGATTGACAATGTTAAGTTAAATATGTTGCATTTTGGCATGGTTTTTGACTTATTTATGAACTATTTATGGACATAAAATTAAATAAAAAATATCCTCGATTTGAAGAATATTGTGTCCCTGGCCTTCACTGAGCTCAGGTAATAGTTTAATGTACAAAAAATTGTGAATGAACTTGACTGTTGATATCTGTCAAATAACCAACATTTCTCAAAATGGATATATCTCGTTTTGCAACGAAACTCTTCATATATAACTGTATATATAATAAATAGGCCAACTTAAATGAACAATTAACAAAACTAAAGTGCAATAAATAATAAATGCTTTAGGGTCTGTTTACACGACATCATTTTCAACTGAAAACTGAAAACGTTTTGGCCGTTCATTTCAACGAAAATGCCATTTTGTGGGCCTGACAATGCAAGCTTTTGAAAACGAGTTTTAAAGTGCAAGGTTTTGAAAATGATGCCTTTACCATCTGCATGTAAACAACATAAACGGGAATTTGTGAAATTGGTATGTCATTCCAACCCGGTCACACTAAATGCTTCTCTATAGCACACATTGGGCCCTATCTCGCACCCAGCGCAATTGACTTTGTACAGCGACGCATGTATCATTCCTATTTTGCACCCGCGCAAAGCAGACTTTTCCCTGCACAGACGCACGTCGGTTAACTAAGAAATACACTTGCGCTCCCCGGGGCGGTTCAGCGCAAAGAGGAGGCGTGTTCCGGCACAAACGTTCCCTCATGCTATTTTACAGGTTTAGAAAACAATTGCGCCACTGACCGAAAAAAAAACAGTTCAAAGTCAGTGGCGCGTTGAGCATGTTATTCATATGCTATTTTAAGGGCGCATACTTGGCCATAATCAATGTAGCGTGTGCACAACATACACTTTTATTCTCTCATCTACACAGAAGCAGCAGTTCTCATTTTTGCAAATCATACATTATTACAATAGATAGATAGATAGATAGATAGTTTATTATAAAAGCATACATCTAGCTCACACATTTACCCAAATTATCATACGCCTGTTTAATGTTTAACCAAAGTTAATTTGGGTGTGTTTCTCCATCCCCAACGTCCCTGACAAGAACGTCGGTCTCCTCGGCTGTGAACCGCTCCTCGCGTGCGCCTAAAACAAGCGTGCCTGCTCTTAAAGGGAATGTGAGATGACGCTCTGATTGGTTTATTTCACGTTACGCCCAAACCACACCTATGAATAATGAAGCTACTTCAGACCAACCCCTTTTAGATTTGCGCCGGGCGCAAGAGTCATTTATCCCGCCGGGAAAATAGCAACAGCGACGAGATCCGCCCACAAAGTTACTTGCGCTTTGCGCTTTGACACTTGCGTTTCAGATCGTTAAAATAGGGCCCATTGTGTTTATTGTGCAATTTATACGCGGAAATGAGTTTTTACGTGTATGTGATGCGCATGGGTGGGTTTAGGGTAGGTTTAGTAGTGGTGTGTAATATGTAATATGTATTATATGTTTGGTTAGGATTAGTGTTGTAGGGTGTGTGTACACGCAATAAAGTGTGTATCATATGCATGTAAAAAACTAATTTTCGCATAAAACATTGCACGATAAACAATGCGTGCTATAGAGATGCATGTTCATGAGATCAGGCTGGTCATGCACAAGTAAATAACATGTTCACATGTGTACTTATCATCAGGTGTTCACATGGTCATGAGTATTATGTGTTTGCCTTTTTTTTTTTACAAAGTGAACTACTGGCCTGGCTTGCATAATACAGCCCTTTTAGTGTTTATAGGGTTTGTTTGTAAACAATGTTATAGTTGTATTTAACAATATTTTACATTTTGCACGCAGTTGTGTAGTGTATTACTTTAGTTTGAAAATTACTTGCATTATCTTTTTAACTGTTAAATTCTCATTAATTTCTCTTTCATTATGCTTAGATGAGGTTAAATCTTGGCTTGCTCAAAACTTTTTGTCTTTAAATGAAGACAAAACTGAGGTGATCGTTTTTGGCCGGGGGTGAATAGAGCAGAAATATTGCTTTAAGGTAACAATTGCAGGTCACCACATAAGTTAAACTGTACATGATCTAGACTCTAGATAAATATAATGCGACCGCAGCAGTAAGTCAGGGGAATGCTTATATTTATTCCTTTGGTTTCAATTTTGAACATGTTGCAGTTCTTTTTAAAACGGTATACATTTTAATACAATTATAAAATGATATAACATAATTTGATACTGTATATTAGCAGCAATTACAGTACACATTTTTCACTTTAGCAGCAAAGTGCAGACCCTCTTTTCTGTAATGAAAGACCAATCTTATGGGTTGTGGTCTCTCAGACATTGGCAGTAATAAAAATAAAATAAAAACATTGTTTACCTTTGGACTTAAATTACACTTGATACTGGGCATCATTACATTTTTCCCTGACTGACAGGGGATGCTTGTAACCCGATCATAATCTGTTATCCGACAAGATTAGAATGTTATATTCTAATCAAATTAAATTAGAATGTATGTATTTCTCAATACTTATCACTTCTTTCAAAGCTCTTCACTCCCATTGTCTTAACCAACTTTCAGCTTCACTGCAGTTAATTTCACATTTAAAACGCATTAAAACTACCAGAACACATCATTCATGTCTCAAATTAAGTCATTCTTTCAGAACTCTAGTGAAGGTTTCAGCCAACAAACATAAATTAAATATACAAAACAAAACACACACAAACAACAGGCAGCAATATGCACTATTTTCTGCTGTTCAGAATTCAATGCAGTTTATGTTACATGGATCATGTTTACATTAATGTACAAAATTATTTCCTTTTGTATAGATGGTGATGAAAATGAAAGACTAAGACTTGTGTATGTGTTTAGTTACATCTTCATTTTTCAGATTTTTTTCAAAAATGAATATTCAGTATATATATCAATGTAGTATACGGTAGAAATGTTGCACATTTCAGTCTAGCTTAGGTTTTTAAATTAAATAACACAGTCTTGGAAAAATATGTAAGCATGTGCAAATAAGCCTGTATAGTAAATCAAGTTCTGTTTGTCTTTGTGTTTAAGTGAGAAATTAATTCATTTAAATTGAAAGATCTCAATGTTTATAAGATCTTTCAATTATGTTTAACAGTTTTGAGCATATAAAAGAGTGTATAAAAATGGGCCCTGAGTTTTGGCAGTGGTTGTGTCTAAGTGAAATATGTAGTTTGGAAGATGTAGTCACTGAATGCATTAATACAACATTGAATGACACAGACATTTGTAACACTTCTACAGTAATACCGTATTAAAATATATTCAGAATCTAAAAAAATAAATACAATCAAAACAATTAGATGTAGCTGAACACATACAGGTATTAATCTTTCAGTTTCATTACCATCTATAAAACGGGGAAACTTGGGGGGAAATGTGTACTGTACTGTAAACAATGAACATGTGACATAAAATGTTGTGAATTCTGAACAACAGAAAACAGCAGAAATATGTTATAATGCTACCTGTTATTTGTGTTTTTTTTATTTAACGTGTGTTTTTGGGGTAAAACCTTTTCTAGTGTTCTAGAAGAATGAGTTGATCTGAGACATGAATGAAGTTTCAGTGCATTTTGAATGTGAAATGAACTGCTGTCAAGCTGTAAGTTGGTTTGGAGAAGATATCATGGTCTTTCAACCTGATATCATTTAAGATATCATTTAAGACTGTGGTATAAATTATTGAATGATTTAACTATAACTCATTACTATCCTTGATATTCTAAAGTATTTTTCATGTGTATGTAGACTCTAGTGTGTGTATTGAGTTGTTGCACTTCCCCCCACACACAATTTACATATCAATGCAGGAAGGCCTGAAAGGCCAGTGTTTGTCTCAGGTGAGAAAACAGGCCAACAACCCTCACAGTACTGTTACCAATATATGTGCAACTTCTCAAATAAACTAGAGAAAACGCTGGGATTTACCCTGCCAAGTTAAATTAAATTACAGGTTTTGACAATCACTAGGACACATTTCTCAATATTTAGGTACATTTTCAAAACTCTTCACTCAGTTCTCCTAACCAACTTACAGCTTGACAGCAGTTCATTTCACATTCAAAATGCACTGAAACTTCATTCATATCTCAGATCAACTCATTCTTCCAGAACACTAGAAAAGGTTTCACCCATACACTTAGTGCATTTTGAATGTGAAATGAACTGCTGTCAAGCTGTAAGTTGGTTTGGAGAAGATAGCATGGTCTTTTAACCTGATATCATTTAAGATATAATTTAAGACTGTGGTATAAATGATTGAATGATTTAACTATAACTCATTATTATCCTTGATATTCTAAAATAGGTATTTTTCATGTGTATGTAGACTCTAGTGAGTATTGAGTTGTTGCACTTCCCCCCCCCCCCACACACAATTTACATATCAATGCAGGAAGGCCTGAAAGGCCAGTGTTTGTCTCAGGTGAGAAAACAGGCCAACAACCCTCACAGTACTGTTACCAATATATGTGCAACTTCTCAAATAAACTAGAGAAAACGCTGGGATTTACCATGCCAAATTAAATTAAATTACAGGTTTTTACAATCGCTAGGACACATTTCTCAATATTTAGGTACATTTTCAAAACTCTTCACTCAGTTCTCCTAACCAACTTTCAGCTTGACAGCAGTCCATTTCACATTCAAAATGCACTGAAACTTCATTCATATCTCAGATCAACTCATTCTTCCAGAACACCAGAAAAGGTTTCACCCATACACTTAGTGATACACTTTGCCACTCATAAAATAAACAAACACAAACAACAGGAGCATTACACAATGTTTTCTTTTGTAAAATGCTTTCATAAAACAAGAATGACACTATCTACTGTTTATAATTCACTGCAGTTGAACCCAGTTATCATCTATGATAATATCATTGAGCAGGTGGATATAAGTATCTTGGTGTGGTCATTGATCGTTCATTTACTTGGAAAGCCCACATTGATTATCTTTGTTCAAAATTCTGGCAACGATTGTATTTTTTAAGAAGACTTAGGCTGTTTGGTGTAAATCAGAGAATTATGCAATTATTTTATTATGCCGTTTTAGGTAGTCTTTTAAATTATTGGATGCAAACTTGGCAATCTTTCGGTCCAATTAAAATCACAGCTTGCACGTCTGGTGAAAACTGCAATGAAAGTTATGGGTGTAAGAGAGTACTCATCACTTCAATCAATTTACGAATCGATGGTTATTAAAAATGCACAGACAATAGTGAGTGATTCAAGCCATCTTTTATTTCCAATGTGTCAGCTTCTGCCATCAGGGAGATGGTATAGAGTCCCACTGAGTAAGAGTAACCGTTACAAAAAATCATTTATTCCTGTATCTATTAATATGTTAAATAGCAAGATGTAGTAATGTAGTCGTCTTTTTAAACTCTTTTTGGTTTGTGTGTGTATGTATATGTTGTGTACTAATGCAGCTATGAGTCCAAGACAGATTTACTGAAAAAGGGCAATAAAGTAAAGTATACTAACTAACTTTTTAACATTACTGTACTAAAATATTCCTAAGTTTCCCCTTTTGTATAGGTGAACACTTGTGTTGGTGTTTAGTTACATCTAATTATTTTGATAATATTATATTTTAGAATCAGAATATCTATTTCAATGTGATATTACTGATATTACTTGTTATTTTTAACAGTTTAACAGTACTATTATTATTAACAGTTTTAAAAAGAGTATGTAAACATGTGCAAATTAGCCTGTATAGAACATAAAGTTCTGTTGGAGTTTGTGTTTAAGAAGAATTCATGTAAATGGCACAAAATGCATTCAATGAGATCTTTCAAAGCAGTGATCCACAGTTTAGCTCACATAGACGGATGGTGTGATCACTGTGTGAAGAGAGTTTTGAAAAAGTGACATTAGTATTGAGAAACTGAAATTGTATTTGTGTTTGGAATAATCATCAATTTAGTGTCATTGTAAACATAGTGCTAAGATTTTATATTTAAATATTATACTATAATATATACACACACTGATTTCAGAAAATCACTGGTAGTGTGAATGAATAGAAATCAAACAATCCCGGGACAAATTATCAGTGTATTTTCCGGAATCTCTGTGTGAATGGGGCTTATGTGAGCCAAACTGTGGATCATTTATTATTGCTTTGGCAAAAAAAATATTTATTTCTCACTTAACACAAACACCAACAGACATTTATGTTCTATACAGGCCAATTTGCAGATGTTTACATTCTCTAATCAAAACTGATGTTCAAAACCTAATATTTAAATATATTCTGAATCTAAAAAAAAAAAAAAACTAAAAAAAAAACTAAACACCTATACAAGTGTTACTCTCAGTTTCATATTTTTGTACAGTATTGTAAATATTGTAAACGTGGATAATGTAACATTAACTGCAGTGAACAGTAGATAGTGTAATTCTTGTTTTATTTATTTTTAAATAAATTTTTACAAAAGAAAACTTTACAAAATAAATTTGGCAGGGTAAATCCCAGCGTTTTCTCTAGTTTATTTGAGAAGTTGCACATATATTGGTAACAGTACTGTGAAGGTTGTTGGCCTGTTTTCTCACCTGAGACAAACACTGGCCTTTCAGGCCTTCCTGCATTGATATGTAAATTGTGTGTGGGGGGAAGTGCAACAACTCAATACACACACTAGAGTCTACATACACATGAAAAATACCTATTTTAGAATATCAAGGATAATAATGAGTTATAGTTAAATCATTCAATCATTTATACCACAGTCTTAAATTATATCTTAAATGATATCAGGTTAAAAGACCATGCTATCTTCTCCAAACCAACTTACAGCTTGACAGCAGTTCATTTCACATTCAAAACGCACTAAGTGTATGGGTGAAACCTTTTCTAGTGTTCTGGAAGAATGAGTTGATCTGAGATATGAATGAAGTTTCAGTCCATTTTGAATGTGAGATGAACTGCTGTCAAGCTGTAAGTTGGTTAGGAGAACTGAGTGAAGAGTTTTGAAAATGTACCTAAATATTGAGAAATATGTCCTAGTGATTGTCAAAACCTGTAATTTAATTTATCTTGGCAGGGTAAATCCCAGCGTTTTCTCTAGTTTATTTTAGTTTATTTGAGAAGTTGCACATATATTGGTAACAGTACTGTGAAGGTTGTTGGCCTGTTTTCTCACCTGAGACAAACACTGGCCTTTCAGGCCTTCCTGCATTAATATGTAAATTGTGTGTGGGGGGAAGTGCAACAACTCAATACACACACTAGAGTCTACATACACATGAAAAATACCTATTTTAGAATATCAAGGATAATAATGAGTTATAGTTAAATCATTCAATCATTTATACCACAGTCTTAAATTATATCTTAAATGATATCAGGTTAAAAGACCATGCTATCTTCTCCAAACCAACTTACAGCTTGACAGCAGTTCATTTCACATTCAAAACGCACTAAGTGTATGGGTGAAACCTTTTCTAGTGTTCTGGAAGAATGAGTTGATCTGAGATATGAATGAAGTTTCAGTCCATTTTGAATGTGAGATGAACTGCTGTCAAGCTGTAAGTTGGTTAGGAGAACTGAGTGAAGAGTTTTGAAAATGTACCTAAATATTGAGAAATATGTCCTAGTGATTGTCAAAACCTGTAATTTAATTTATCTTGGCAGGGTAAATCCCAGCGTTTTCTCTAGTTTATTTTAGTTTATTTGAGAAGTTGCACATATATTGGTAACAGTACTGTGAGGGTTGTTGGCCTGTTTTCTCACCTGAGACAAACACTGGCCTTTCAGGCCTTCCTGCATTGATATGTAAATTGTGTGTGGGGGGAAGTGCAACAACTCAATACAAACACTAGAGTCTACATACACATGAAAAATACCTATTTTAGAATATCAAGGATAATAATGAGTTATAGTTAAATCATTCAATCATTTATACCACAGTCTTAAATGATATCTTAAATGATATCAGGTTAAAAGACCATGCTATCTTCTCCAAACCAACTTACAGCTTGACAGCAGTTCATTTCACATTCAAAACGCACTAAGTGTATGGGTGAAACCTTTTCTAGTGTTCTGGAAGAATGAGTTGATCTGAGATATGAATGAAGTTTCAGTCCATTTTGAATGTGAGATGAACTGCTGTCAAGCTGTAAGTTGGTTAGGAGAACCGAGTGAAGAGTTTTGAAAATGTACCTAAATATTGAGAAATATGTCCTAGTGATTGTCAAAACCTGTAATTTAATTTATCTTGGCAGGGTAAATCCCAGCGTTTTCTCTAGTTTATTTTAGTTTATTTGAGAAGTTGCACATATATTGGTAACAGTACTGTGAGGGTTGTTGGCCTGTTTTCTCACCTGAGACAAACACTGGCCTTTCAGGCCTTCCTGCATTAATATGTAAATTGTGTGTGGGGGGAAGTGCAACAACTCAATACAAACACTAGAGTCTACATACACATGAAAAATACCTATTTTAGAATATCAAGGATAGTAATGAGTTATAGTTAAATCATTCAATCATTTATACCACAGTCTTAAATTATATCTTAAATTATATCAGGTTGAAAGACCATGATATCTTCTCCAAACCAACAGCTTGACAGCAGTTCATTTCACATTCAAAATGCACTGAAACTTCATTCATGTCTCAGATCAACTCATTCTTCCAGAACACTAGAAAAGGTTTTACCCAAAAAACACAAGTTAAATAAAAAAACACAAATAACAGGTAGCATTATAACATATTTCTGCTGTTTTCTGTTGTTCAGAATTCACAGCATTTTATGTCAAATGTTCATTGTTTACAGTACAGTACACATTTCCCCCCAAGTTTCCCCTTTTTATAGATGGTGATGAAACTGAAAGATTAATACCTGTATGTGTTCAGCTGTTGCAACTGTTGCAAATGTCTGTGTCATTCAATGTTGTATTAATGCATTCAGTGACAAAATCTTCCAAACTACATATTTCACTTAGACACAACCACGGCCAAAACTCAGAGCCCATTTTTATACACTCTTTTATACGCTCAAAACTGTTAAACATAATTGAAAGATCTTATAAACATTGAGATCTTTCAATTTAAATGAATTAATTTCTCACTTAAACACAAAGACAAACAGAACTTGATTTACTATACAGGCTTATTTGCACATGCTTACATATTTTTCCAAGACTGTGTTATTTAATTTAAAAACCTAAGCTAGACTGAAATGTGCAATATTTCTACCATATACCACATTGATATATATTCTGAATATTCTTTTTTGAAAAAAATCTGAAAAATGAAGATGTAACTAAACACATACACAAGTCTTAGGGCCCTATCTTGCACCCAGCGCAATTGACTTTGTACACCGACGCATGTATCATTCCTATTTTGCACCCGCGCAAAGCTGACTTTTCCCTCCACAGATGCACGTCGGTAAGTTAGGAAATGAACTTGTGCTCCTCGGGGCGGTTCAGCTCAAAGAGGAGGCGTGTTCCGGCGCAAACGTTCCTTCATGCTATTTTGCAGTTCCAGAAAATAATTGCGCCACTAACCAGGAAAAAATAGTTTAAAGTCAGTGGCGCGTTGCGCATGTTATTCATATGCTATTTTAAGGGCGCATGCTTGGCCATAATCAATGTAGCGTGTGCACAACGCACATACACTTTGATTCTCTCATCTACACAGAAGCAGCAGGTTTCATTTTTGAAAATCATATATTATAGGCCTACGATAGATAGATAGATAGATAGATAGATAGATAGATAGATAGATAGATAGATAGATAGATAGATAGATAGATAGATAGATAGATAGATAGATAGATAGATAGATAGATAGATAGATAGATAGATAGAGCATACATCTAGCTTACACATTTACCCAAATTATCATACGCCTGTTTAACCAAAGTTAATTTGGGTGGGTTTCTCCATTTCAATGTAACTTCTCTCTTTTACGGCCGTGACGAGAGCGTTGCTCTCCTCGGTTGTGAACTGCTCCTGGCGCGCGCCTGGCAAATCCGCCGTTACAATAGCAATCCATGGAAAACCATGGAAAAAGCGCGTCTGCTTTTAAAGGGAATGTGAGATGACGCTCTGATTGGTTTATTTCACGTTACGCCCAAACCACACCTATGAATAATGAAGCTACTTCAGACCAACCCCTTTTAGATTTGCGCCGGGCGCAAGAGTCATTTATCCCGCCGGGAAAATAGCAACAGCGCCCAAGACCCGCCCACAAAGTTACTTGCGCTTTGCGCTTGAGACTTGCGTTTCAGATCGTTAAAATAGGGCCCTTAGTCTTTCATTTTCATCACCATCTATACAAAAGGAAATAATTTTGTACATTAATGTAAACATGATCCATGTAACATAAACTGCATTGAATTCTGAACAGCAGAAAATAGTGCATATTGCTGCCTGTTGTTTGTGTGTGTTTTGTTTTGTATATTTAATTTATGTTTGTTGGCTGAAACCTTCACTAGAGTTCTGAAAGAATGACTTAATTTGAGACATGAATGATGTGTTCTGGTAGTTTTAATGCGTTTTAAATGTGAAATTAACTGCAGTGAAGCTGAAAGTTGGTTAAGACAATGGGAGTGAAGAGCTTTGAAAGAAGTGATAAGTATTGAGAAATACATACATTCTAATTTAATTTGATTAGAATATAACATTCTAATCTTGTCGGATAACAGATTATGATCGGGTTACAAGCATCCCCTGTCAGTCAGGGGAAAAATGTAATGATGCCCAGTATCAAGTGTAATTTAAGTCCAAAGGGAAACAATGTTTTTATTTTATTTTTTTTACTGCCAATGTCTGAGAGACCACAACCCATAAGATTGGTCTTTCATTACAGAAAATAGGGTCTAAACTTTGTTGCTAAAGTGAAAAATGTGTACCGTAATTGCTGCTAATATACAGTATCAAATCATGTTATATCATTTTATAATTGTATTAAAATGTATACCTTTTTAAAAAGAACTGCAACATGTTCAAAATTGAAACCAAAGGAATAAATATAAGCATTCCCCTGACTTACTGCTGCGGTCGCATTATATTTATCTAGAGTCTAGATCATGTACAGTTTAACTTATGTGGTGACCTGCAATTGTTACCTTAAAGCAATATTTCTGCTCTATTCACCCCCGGCCAAAAACGATCACCTCAGTTTTGTCTTCATTTAAAGACAAAAAGTTTTGAGCAAGCCAAGATTTAACCTCATCTAAGCATAATGAAAGAGAAATTAATGAGAATTTAACAGTTAAAAAGATAATGCAAGTAATTTTCAAACTAAAGTAATACACTACACAACTGCGTGCAAAATGTAAAATACTGTTAAATACAACTATAACATTGTTTACAAACAAACCCTATAAACACTAAAAGGGCTGTATTATGCAAGCCAGGCCAGTAGTTCACTTTGTAAAAAAAAAAAGGCAAACACATAATACTCATGACCATGTGAACACCTGATGATAAGTACACATGTGAACATGTTATATACTTGTGCATGACCAGCCTGATCTCATGAACATGCATCTCTATAGCACGCATTGTTTATCATGCAATGTTTTATGCGAAAATTAGTTTTTTACATGCATATGATACACACTTTATTGCGTGTACACACACCCTACAACACTAATCCTAACCAAACATATAATACATATTACATATTACACACCACTACTAAACCTACCCTAAACCCACCCATGCGCATCACATACACGTAAAAACTAATTTCCGCGTATAAATTGCACAATAAACACAATGGGCCCTATTTTAACGATCTGAAACGCAAGTGTCAAAGCGCAAAGCGCAAGTAACTTTGTGGGCGGATCTCGTCGCTGTTGCTATTTTCCCGGCGGGATAAATGACTCTTGCGCCCGGCGCAAATCTAAAAGGGGTTGGTCTGAAGTAGCTTCATTATTCATAGGTGTGGTTTGGGCGTAACGTGAAATAAACCAATCAGAGCGTCATCTCACATTCCCTTTAAGAGCAGGCACGCTTGTTTTAGGCGCACGCGAGGAGCGGTGGAGGAGACCGACGTTCTTGTCAGGGACGTTGGGGATGGAGAAACACACCCAAATTAACTTTGGTTAAACATTAAACAGGCGTATGATAATTTGGGTAAATGTGTGAGCTAGATGTATGCTTTTATAATAAACTATCTATCTATCTATCTATTGTAATAATGTATGATTTGCAAAAATGAGAACTGCTGCTTCTGTGTAGATGAGAGAATAAAAGTGTATGTTGTGCACACGCTACATTGATTATGGCCAAGTATGCGCCCTTAAAATAGCATATGAATAACATGCGCAACGCGCCACTGACTTTAAACTGTTTTTTTTTCGGTCAGTGGCGCAATTGTTTTCTAAACCTGTAAAATAGCATGAGGGAACGTTTGTGCCGGAACACGCCTCCTCTTTGCGCTGAACCGCCCCGGGGAGCGCAAGTGTATTTCTTAGTTAACCGACGTGCGTCTGTGCAGGGAAAAGTCTGCTTTGCGCGGGTGCAAAATAGGAATGATACATGCGTCGCTGTACAAAGTCAATTGCGCTGGGTGCGAGATAGGGCCCAATGTGTGCTATAGAGAAGCATTTAGTGTGACCGGGTTGGAATGACATACCAATTTCACAAATTCCCGTTTATGTTGTTTACATGCAGATGGTAAAGGCATCATTTTCAAAACCTTGCACTTTAAAACTCGTTTTCAAAAGCTTGCATTGTCAGGCCCACAAAATGGCATTTTCGTTGAAATGAACGGCCAAAACGTTTTCAGTTTTCAGTTGAAAATGATGTCGTGTAAACAGACCCTAAAGCATTTATTATTTATTGCACTTTAGTTTTGTTAATTGTTCATTTAAGTTGGCCTATTTATTATATATACAGTTATATATGAAGAGTTTCGTTGCAAAACGAGATATATCCATTTTGAGAAATGTTGGTTATTTGACAGATATCAACAGTCAAGTTCATTCACAATTTTTTGTACATTAAACTATTACCTGAGCTCAGTGAAGGCCAGGGACACAATATTCTTCAAATCCAGGATATTTTTTATTTAATTTTATGTCCATAAATAGTTCATAAATAAGTCAAAAACCATGCCAAAATGCAACATATTTAACTTAACATTGTCAATCATCTTAAATTGGTTAAAAAAACAATATATCATAAATATATGGAATAGTATATACAAAGATTGATTAATAATAATAAGATTCTGAGTTAGTTTTGGCCAGAACATACACAACATAACAACATATATATATATATATTTTTTTTTGCAAAATGCTATATATCCACCTTAGGCTATATTCTACTATTGTAATACCATTAAGAAAAGCTAGTGAATCAATGTTTTGTTTGTGTGTGTGTGTGTGTGTGTGTGTGTGTATGTGTGTGACGTAGCCTACTTGACTGACAGCTCGCCTACAGTATAAACAATTAAATGGTAAACGTTTTTTAGTTAGCCTATTGAATCCTCTTTTTAAAAATATATGTTTTTTGTTTTGATATTATCGTTAAATCACTGAGCAAACTCGGAGCACTTCACCGGCGGTTACTCTCTCCTCGCGTGACATCCTGAGCTCGCGCAGCATCCTGAACGTTCTATAGCCTAACCGTTATATCGCACTTTGTAAAGAAACTGGGCTGGCGGATATTGCGTTTTGTGAAAAAATGAATTTTGTAGTAGGCTTAAAATGTACATTTTTAAATCTTATTAATGGCAGCAATTCACACATAGATTAAGGTACATCTGAACAGTGATTTCCAATAATAAAATCCAAATGTCAAAAAATGGCGTTTATCGCGTTTTGCAACCAAACTCTTCATATACAGTTTTATTCTGGTTTACTGTGTTCACAGAAGCACTGCGGGTGCTTGATGTGACGGTGTGTGAATCCTCATGTTCTGTTGTTTATGCTGCTATTTGCACATGTAAGTCTACATGTTTGAGGTATTTGAATCGGTCACAGACTATTATCTATTCTAATTCCATTTAATTCTAATCTAACCTTCAAATCATGTCAGTTAACTGATCTGACTGGTTAACAAGCACCAGCTGTCAGTCAGAAAACAAAATGTTAAATGAACATCCCTACTTCATATATTTCAACTGAACCAACTAAAAATGTTCAGTGCAGCAAGTCTACATAACATTTTGAGATTGACCTCCAAAATCTTTACAGTGTGTTTGTGATGGCAAGAAATGTACAAAGCAGACAAACACGTATCGTTCTTTACCATCCAACTGGGGACGCGAAGTTCATTTTTATTAATAAAATCATTATTCACTGTTTAAAGTATGCTTTACACTATACTAAAATAAGTCACCTGAAATTGTTACCTTAAAGAGCTATTTCTGTTTGATTAATCCCATAAACCCTAAAGGGACTGCATAACCAAGCATAGAAAGTATCTATGAAGAGAGAAAATAAGCTTTAAATAAGAGAAATAATATTATGAATGATAAAAGGCATAATATATAATATACTATATATATATATATATATATATATATATATATATATATATATATATATATATATATATATATATATATATATATATATAGTTACATAATGAAGACAGACTTCACTGCCAGTTCACTTCACTGTTCACACACACACACACACACACACACACACACAGCTCCATTGCAGGCTATTGTGAGTCCCCACTTGTATAGGTAGAGATCGTTCAGAACGTCCCCACTTGGTCAGTGTAGAGTGATATCGGTCTGTTAGTAATATAGACATGTATGTGTGTGTGTGTGCAATGGCACATAACAATGGCAAGTAAATTGTTAGGGACTGCATAACCAAGCTTAGAAAGTATCTCTGAAGAGAGAGCGTTAAATAAGAAAAATAATATTATGAATGATAAGAGGATATTCTCGCCTCTGATTTTGAACTGTTGCTGCCGGTGTCACGATTTTGGGTTTGTTCTTGTCATGTTTTTGTGTCATGTCATGTTTCCATGTCTGTCATGGGATTCCCTGTTTTTCATGTGATCCTGCCATGTGTCTTGTCATTGGTTAATTGTGTGATCACTGTTCATCACAGGTGTCCCTTGCCTTGTCATTAGTCTTTGTATTTAGCCCTCATGTTTTCCATGTGTCTTTGTAAAGTATTGTTTCCTGTAGACCACTGTTTGTAAGTCTTTGTTCATGTTCTGGTTTTTTATTTTTTATTTTTTCATGCCACACCATGTTTTAGTTTTATCTTTGCTTTTGTTTGTAATAAACTGGACTTGGGTTCTCATTTACACTTGCCTTCAGTGGATCCTTATTACAGCCGGGCCGTCTGTATTTTTTACCCAGTTGTAGATTTAAATGGTCTTTCCTCAAGCAATTAAGTTTTTGATAACTGATAATGTTCGTCATTCTTTAAAAAAAAAAATTATTGTATATGTTTAACTATGCATATTGTGATCTCTGATGCCTGTGTGAACATATATTATATATATGTTATTATGTGTTATTATATGTATATGAACATAAAGACATACAAAATAAAGACAGACTTAACTGTTCACACACACACACAAACACACACACACACAGCTCCATTGCAGGCTATTGTGAGTCCCCACTTGTATAGGTAGAGATCGTTCAGAAAGTCCCCACTTGTATAGGTAGACATCGTTCAGAGTTGAGATTCCATCTTGGCATGTTTAAAAAATTTTTTTTTTGCATATTTGAAGTTATATTATAAAAAAAGACCTTACAAGAAAATTGTGTATTTCATTATTGTTTCTTCAAAATGACCAGATGCAGCAAGTCAACTTAAAAGTTTTGAATTTGATCTTCAAGAAAGGTCCACTGTTGGATGGTAACGAGCGACATACAGTATGTTTGGTTGTATTTAAATTGAGCAATATTTCAAACACTGACTATCTCTGTACATCAACATCCTAGAAACAAAGGAAACAAAAAAAGGACATGTCTACTGAATTTATTACAGTAGAAATTATGTTTTAATTAATGTGCAGCCAATACTATCAGTTGCAATATCTTAATAATATAATAATAATTACATTATAATTATAACATTGAGTTGCAGATCCCCTCTTGGCAAAAAAATAAATAAAAAAATGCATATTTGAAGTTATGTTATGAAAAATATAATATATATGGTAAACCTTTATAATAACTGCATCCTATTAATCATTAGTTAAGCATTAGTAAACAGTTAAATCATAATTCATAAAGCAGACATTAATAAGCAGTTTATACATACAGCTTTAAATGCTGTATTACTGATTTAGAAGCATATCTATAATGTGTTTAATAATTGTATTTTCATTTCATTTCATGTATCTTTATTAATTATCAATTTATCATTTCTAAATGAAGTATAGCATTATTTACAAACCAGTTATTTAGGTGTTGTCAGTGATTCATAAGATCACTTAGAAAGTGTAAGTAAATGTTGTAGATTCAGGTAGTTATAAGCATTTAGTAGTGGTCAGTTAACTATTTTGTGAGCTCATCTGAAGTGAGGACTAGTTGTGCTTTGTAAATCATTTATAAAGGAGATTTAAAGACTCAGTTTTCTTCTAAACAGAAAAAGGTAACAAACACACACACATGGTAATACAGAACATAGAAATATTAACAGCCTTTAAATCTCCTTTATAAATGTTTTACAAGGCATAACTAGTCCTCACTTTAGATGAGCTCACAAAAATAGTGAACTGACCACTACGAAATACTTTATAACTACCTGCATTACAGTAGAAATACATGTTAATGAAGCATTTAACACACTGAGTAACTATTACTATATGTCTGAATAATAAATATCTATGAATGTACATTTAAATAGTTTAATCATTTACTCACACTTTCTAAGTGATCTTATGAACCACTGACAACTCCTAAATAACTGCTTTGTAAATGATACTATACTTTATTTAGAAATGATAAATTGATCATTAATAAAGTATGAAAATACAATTATCAAACACATTATAGATATGCTTTTAAAACAAGAATAAAGCATTTATATCTGTATTTATATACTGCTTATTAATGTCTATTCATTTATAAAACTTTAGAAAATGATTAACTGTTTACTAATTCTTAACTAATGATTAATAGCGTGGAGTTATTATAAAGTGTTACTGAAAGCTCCAGTTAAACAGCAGCTCTACAGTCTCAGAGCCTCTAGGACAGCAGCCATTCAAACAATAGAGAAGTGTGAACGATATAGTTATAGATATAGATATAGTTACATAATGAAGACAGACTTCACTGCCAGTTCACTTCACTGTTCACACACACACACACACACACACACACAGCTCCATTGCAGGCTATTGTGAGTCCCCACTTGTATAGGTAGAGATCGTTCAGAAAGTCCCCACTTGTATAGGTAGACATCGTTCAGAGTTGAGATTCCATCTTGGCATGTTTAAGTTTTTTTTTTTTTTTTGCGTATTTGAAGTTATATTATGAAAAAAGACCTTAAAAGAAAATTGTGTATTTCATTTTTGTTTCTTCAAAATGGCCAGATGCAGCAAGTCAACTTAAAAGTTTTGAATTAGATCTTAAAGAAGGGTCCACTGTTGGATGGTAACGAGCGACATACAGTATGTTTGGTTGCATTTAAATTGAGCAATATTTTAAACACTGACTATCTCTGTACATCAACATCCTAGAAACAAAGGAAATAGAAAAAAATTACATGTCTATTGATTTTATTAGAGTAGAAATTATGTTTTAATTAATAGGCCACAACAGAGAATGAATTTCTTAAAGCAATAACTTTGCTGTAATGTCCACAACATAAAGCTTCTGATGTTTTATAGTGCTTTCATTGTAAGTGTTATGATATTCTGTATTATTTGTTGGTATGGAACTGCTACTGAGGTACAGAAGAAATTATTAAGAAAAGTAGTAGCAAGTAAATTGTTAGGGACTGCATAATCAAGCTTAGAAAGTATCTATAAAGAGAGAGCGTTAAATAAGAAAAATAATATTATGAATGATAAGAGGATATTATCGCCTCTGCTTTTGAAATGTTGCCGTCGGGCCATCTGTATTTTTTACCCCGTTGTAGATTTAAATGGTTTTTCCTAAAAAAAATCATTTTTTTATTTTTTGATAACTGATGGGTTATATATATATATATATATATATATATATATATATATATATATATATATATATATATATATATATATATATATGTATATATATATATATATATATATAGTTACATAATGAAGGCAGACTTCGCTGCCAGTTCACTTCACTGTTCACACACACACAGCTCCATTGCAGCCTATGAGAGTCCCCACTTGTATAGGTAGAGATCGTTCAGAGTTTCAGGTCCCCACTTGGCATGTTTTTTTAAAAATAAAAAAATGCATATTTGAAGTTATATTATGAAAAAGGAGCTTAAAAGAAAATTTTGTATGTCATTTTTGTTTCTTCAAAATGACCAGAAACACTAGTCCCCTCTTGGCCAGTGTAGAGCGATAGTCCCCTGTTAGTAATATAGACATGTATGTGTGTGTGTGTGTGTGTGTGTGTGTGTGTGTGTGTGTGTGTGTGTGTGTGTGTGTGTGTGTGTGTAAGCATGCATTGAGTTAACATGGATAAACTGGTTTGCTTTAGTGCAGAAAACTGGTTTAAAGTGAAAGTGAGCCAATAAGTGGTCTTCTACTGCCCTCTGCTGGCCATTCTACTTATTAATGAAATATTTCAACATGTGCTTGCATTCATACTTGAATACACACTAAAAAAATCACTTATATAGCAATAACTTTTATAACACAATCATATTTTGTCAGTGTTAATCACTTTATTTGCACTGACACTTCAAATAATTGCTAGTAATGTGATAAATCAGGCTAGAAACATGGTAAATCAAAGTAAATAATACTAGATTGTCGTTTATCTCCTGGTAAATAATACTAGAACGTGGTATATCATGGTAAATCATGGTTAACTAAACTGTGTGTGTATGTGTGTGTGTGTGTGTGTGTGTTGTGTGTGTGTGTGTGTGTGTGTGTGTGTGTGTGTGTGTGTGTGTGTGTGTGTGTGTGTGTGTGTGTGTGTGTAAGCATGCATTGAGTTAACATGGAAAAACTGGTTTGCTTTAGTGCAGAAAACTGGTTTAAAGTGAAAGTGAGCCAATAAGTGGTCTTCTAGTGCCCTCTGCTGGCCATTCTACTCAATAATGAAATATTTTAAGTCAAGTCAAGTCAAGTCAAGTATATTTGTATAGCGCTTTTCACAATACAGATTGTATCAAAGCAGCTTCACAGTATTAAATTAAAATAATACAACAAGGTTTCTTTCTAGTGGAATTTATTGATAAAATCAAATTAGATATCCCCAGAATATCCCCAACTGAGCAAGCCAAAGGCAACAGTGGCAAGGAACCGAAAAACTCCATCAAGTGACCTAATAGTGTCCTAAAACTCCATCAGGTGACCCAATGGAGAAAAAAAAAACCTTGGGAGAACCCAGGCTCAGTCGGGGGCCAGTTCTCCTCTGGCGTTTATTAACTAGAGGCCGGATTGTAATTTGAACTGTAAGATTAAAAATATTATATGAATGCCTGGCTGAAGAGATGCGACTTTAATCTAGTTTTAAACTGGGAGAGCGAGTCTGAGCAACGAACAGTATCAGGAAGGCTATTCCAGAGTTTTGGAGCTTTTACATGTGCTTTTGCATTCATACTTGGACACACACTAAAAATCACGTATATAACTAACTATTATATCACAATAATATTTTGTCAGTGTTCATCACCTCATTTGCACTGACACTTCACATAATTGCTAGTAATGTGGTTAATCATGCTAGAAACATTGTAAATCATAGTAAATAATACTGAAATGAGGTGTATCAAGGTAAATCATGCTAGAATCCTAATAAATCATTCTGGAACATGGTATATGATAGTAAATCATGCTAGAATCATATTAAATAATTCTAGAATGTGGCAAATCGTTGTGGGAGGAGCCTATTTTACTCAAATGGCTATAACTCAAGAAGTAAATGAGATATCTTCACCAAACTCAGTACACATGTGTATGGGTTCAATTTGAGGTCACAGTAAACAATTTTATGGAGATCGGACCATAGGTGGCGCTATAACTGTTAAAAAGCTTTAAAACCATATATATCCCATGGCAAATTGCCTGTATTGGCTGTAAATGGTCTTTTCCATCTATTATGTCAGTGGTTACATGCTTGCTAAATAAATCTTAATAACTTTTGATGCTTTTGTGCTTAAATGCCTTAAAGGCCTTAACTGCTTGAACCCCGATAAATGCTGCTTGCAGCTTTAATTATTAGGGGTTCAAGCACTTCAGTGCTGAACACCTATTGTAATTGTTAATTTTCCCATGATGCAACATTCAGACATAAAACTGATCGGGCAGACCAAACCGTAAGTCGTGGAGACTTGAAACTTTGGGGGCTGATAGTACTCACACCGCCTACAGCGTCACCAAGGCCCGCCCCGATCGGCCTGACGGGGGCGCTACAGCGGGCAAAAGTACGAAACGGCTCATAACTCATCAACCGTGAGGCGTAGGCTCAAGTGTCTTATATCGCTGGAATCCTTGGCTCGAGGCGGACCAGATGCATGCCTCGGATTTGCTCGTCACCCTGGGAAAATTTTAGGGTATTTGGGGTTTTTCCAAAAACCTACTTTCGCGAACTAGTCCTAGGTTTTTGGCCCGACCGGAACCAAACCAGTGCGGCAAGATTCTCTGGAGTCTGATTGTCAATAATTATCAAAAAAAAGTGTAAATTTCGCTTCACGGTCCCTAAGGGCCGCCAAAATGTTCGAAGTGGGAGGAGCCCATTTTGCTTAATTGGCTATAACTCGTGAACGGAACGAGATTTTTGCACCAAACTCAGCACACGCATGTACGAGCTCATTCTGTGGTCACGTGAAAAAGGGCGCAGCGACTGGCCACTTGGTGGCGCTATAACTGTTAAAAGGGTGTCAAAATGATGTATTTCTATGGAAAAAACACATGAAATGGCTGAAAGCGGCCATCTTGCTGTCTGATTTGCATACAAGCTCACAAAATCTGGCATGCGCATGCGTCACGTGATCCTGAAGAAGCTTGAAAACTTTCATGGACGTCGGGCCATTGGTGGCGCTTTAACTGTCATAAAGGTGAGAAGGCCTCTGTATTACCCTATGCAAAATGACATTTAAATGACTGAAAAATGGGGGGAAAAGAGCAGAGCTTCACCAAATTAGCTGAGCACATGCGCCATATTATTCTGAAGAAGCGTGCAAACTTTTATGGAGATCGGGCCATCAGTGGGGGTGTCACAGTTTAAAAGGTAAAAAAAAAAAATGCACCACATTTCCATGATAAATGAGCTAAAAGGGCAACAAACGTTCTTTTTCCTCTCCGAGGCACATGTTAGAAGGCTGGATAAAGTTTTTGGAACGCAGCAGCGCAGACGGCAAGCGCCTAGACCATATAGTTTTTTTTTTAGAGGCCTTTTTGTGGCCCTTTTTTAGCCACTTATTAGGGGTTCAAGCACTTCAGTGCTGAACACCTATTGTAATTGTTAATTTTCCCATGATGCAACATTCAGACATAAAACTGATCGGGCAGACCAAACCGTAAGTCGTGGAGACTTGAAACTTTGGGGGCTGATAGTACTCACACCGCCTACAGCGTCACCAAGGCCCGCCCCGATCGGCCTGACGGGGGCGCTACAGCGGGCAAAAGTACGAAACGGCTCATAACTCATCAACCGTGAGGCGTAGGCTCAAGTGTCTTATATCGCTGGAATCCTTGGCTCGAGGCGGACCAGATGCATGCCTCAGATTTGCTTGCCCTTCAGGCGCCAATTTTGAGTAAATTGAGGTTTTTTGAAAAACCTACTTTTGCGAATTACTCCTAGATTTTTTGCCCGATCGAAACCAAACCAATGCAGAAATATTCTCTGGACAGAGACTATCAATAATCATCAAAAAAATTCTTAATTTAAATTCACGGTCGCTAAGGGAAATCAAAATGTTTGATGGCACCAGGGCCACTTTTACTAAAACAATTATAACTCGTGAATGGAAAGAGATATTTTCGCTAATCTTGGGAAACGTGTTTATGAGCTCAATCTGAGATTACTTGAAAAAAACCGCGACGATTGGCCACTTGGTGGCGCTACAACATGGAAAAAAATTTATGAAAATGGCTATAAACGCACCCAACCGTTAGTCCTTTGAAATCCTCAATCCTTCCCGAGTCCAACAATACCAAATATGCCAGGTTTCTCCTTATAGTTTGTGTATCATTGTCATTAAGCACTTAAAAAACTTGCAATTATCTTCGAAACCGATAGTCCAAATTTCTTGAAATTTGAAAACATAGATCAATAGCTAAACAATAACGCCCAAATGTCACAATTAAGATAGGAACTGACAAAAATAAATAAACAAATAAAATTTTTAAATCATTGTCACCCATGGATCATTTTTATTCTCTCATAAACAGAACTGTCTAAACTTCAAAACAAAATGAGATATTTACAACAAATTTGACAGACATGCATGGGCACACTTTGAGGACACTTGAAGTGGTGGAGATCAGGCAAGATGTGGTGCTATAACTGTCAAAAAAACTTTCCTCAGTAAATTGCCTGTATTGGCTGTAAATGGTATTTTCCATCAATGTTATAAGTTTATTTCTTTATTTGGATCCCCATTAGCCTCTTTCTAGGCAGTGGCTACTCTTCCTGGGGTCCCAAAAAGTAAATCATACAAAACTACATTTAATCAACAACAATAAAAAGTCATCATCCATTCCAAATATCAAAATCAACAATTTAATATATTTTGCCATTAAATATTCCTTTGAATATTTTTTTAAAACTAATTTTTCTTGTAAAAATGTGTGATATCAATAGTAAATGATTCCATATTTTCATTCCTCTATACATTACTGTCCGTTGGTTTCCAGTGGTTTTCGAAACAGGAAATAAAAAACATTCCTTTTATTCATGCCTGGTGTAAAAAAAATATGACTTGTACTATTATACAAAAGTTGAGAGTACAGCGCATTAGGAACTCTAGACAGAAATATTTCTTATAAAATAAAGCAGAGAGACAATCCTTCACCAGTTCATTCTCAGTATATTAGCTCTTCTATAACAGTTTAAATTCAGTCCTGTCGCTCTGTTCTGGACAAATTTATTTTTTCAATTACATCCATTTTTTTTATTTACTTAATGCACTGGTAAAAACCACTGGGCAAAAACACGCGATTCGTCCAATCACTGATTGTGCTGCAGTGACTGCCACCCCTGAGAGCCAACAGTAGCGGCATATTCTTAAGGCCCGCCCACTGTTCGCGCAGGCGCTGCTGCTGTCAGCATGATGAGAGAACAGAATAGATCAGATGAGACAGCAGCACGGAAACTTTCTTCAGAAACTCCTTGTACTAAATGATCATCATAATCTATCGGGAACTGTGATTGTGTGCACTTGGAAACTTTGGATGCATCAACTTGTCGTCAGAGAAAGGTGTAAAAGGTGAAATCGGAGTAAAGATTTATAGTGTGATAATCTTTATTGAACAATCTTCTTTAATTGAATATGTGATGCAGTCTCGTTTTGGTGAGTGACTTTTTTTTGTCATATGTTATCTTATGACAGATATCTATTTCAGAAATGATTTGATATGAGCTGAGTTGACTAGGCCGCAGTCACAGCGCGAGCTGAACTAGTTAGCCGTGTGCTAAAGCTACCGCGTGTAGCTAACATCTTTGTATCATGAGTTGTGACAGTGACTGTTTTATGAGTGTCGAATCGATGTGTTAAATAAATTTGGATTAATGTGTCATTTGAGCTGTGCATGTCATTTGTTACTGAAATGTTGAGTCAGAAATTAATTATTGTACGTTTGCCTTGTGTTTTCCAAGGCTGCGTTTTCTTGTTCTCTATTTTTTTCCCTATGTGAACGTGATCGGCAAGTGTATCCTGTTTTGTGCCATAAATAATCCTGTGAAGGTGAATCGCCTGCCTAGTGGATGCAATTACATGCACAAATGCTAACCAGTGCCCATGGACCTGTTTCCCATTTGAACTGTAATTTGAAACCATCAACTGGTAGGATAACTACAATTTTCTTTTGTTTGTTTTTGTTTTTTATATTTATGTGTTGCTATATAAATAAGTGTTACGATGTGTATAGCATGCACAAAAATCAAGGACATTTTTTGTAACGAATGTAGCGAAAACTAAACAGCGTCTCTGCGCATTGAAAGGCTGTCACTCAGTGCACAATCACATTGTTACAGCAACGGATTGTCTTTGAGTCATTCAACCGTACATGTACAAACATGTTCAAAAACACTGATTCGTTAAAAAGATAGATGTGATGAAACTAGGTGGTAATTATTTTTAACTTTAAGCTCCACTTTCGAACTTCACCTAATTTAATCGAAGCTTTTAGGCTGTTGAATCATTAAAAAGAAACAAGTCTGTGATGTCTGTTTTCATTTACTAACTCTCTATTGTTCTTATTTGTCACTCATCTTTCTGAAACAAACTACAAAGAGAACTTTTTAATTTATCAATATAATTTTCTCTTTGAATCAGAACAAAATTGTCAACTATTTGCTCTCCTGTTGCACCATTTCCTCCCTCCAGTAGATGATCCTTGCTTCTGATTTAATTATGCCCTACCGAATACTATATCTAGGTGTAGCACATCAAGTCAAGTTGCGCACTACATGCTACACAGTGTTGTGTAGGGCTGGGTTTCGATTCAAATTTCAAGAATCGATTCGATTCCGATTCTCAAGATCTTGAATCGATTATCATTATTCGATCCGATCTGATCCGATCTTCGAGATTTAGATAATGTTAATTTCCGCCATGATAAATTTTACACCATTTTGAATTTTGTCAACAACGTACTTTTACTAACTAGTCCTAGGTTTTTCGCCCGATCGGAACCAAACCAGTGCAGAAATGTATAGAAATCCTATAAATGTTAAACAGCTTTAAAACCATGTATTTCCTATGTTACATTGCCTGTATTGGCTGTAAATGGTCTTTTCCATCTATTATGTCAGTGGTTACATGCTTGCTAAATAAAACTTAATAGATTTTAAAGCTTTTGTGCTTTAAGGCCTTAAAGGCCTTAACTGCTTGAACCCCGATAAATGCTGCTTGCAGCTTTAATTATTATTATTATTCTGCCGTAAAACGCATCGTGCAGCCTAAACCGTAAGTGCTAGAGACTTGAAACTTGGCCAGAAGGTAGTACAAAAATCGAGGAGAGGTTCAGAGAATATGAGCTAGATTGGCCAATAGGTGGCGCTACAGTGCAAAAAACAAAAAAATTGCATATTTTTGCTTAAATCTCATCAACCCTTTGTCACAGACTCAAGTGTCTTATATCTTTGGAATCCTTGGGTCAAGCCGAACAAAAAAGGCCTCAAAGATTTCATTTCCGGTATGCAAATTTTTCCGCCATTTTGGATTTTGTCCAAAACCTACTTTTGCGAACTAGTCCCTGGTTTTTCGCCCGATCGGAACCAAACCAGTGCAGAAATATTCACAGGAGTCTGAATATCAATAATTATCGAAAAAAAGTAAAAATTTCGATCCACGATTGCTAAGGGGCATCAAAACGTTCGCAGGAGGCGGAGCTAATTATACAAAAATGGCTATAACTCGTGAACGAAATGAGATATTTTCACCAAACTCGGTGCACATATGTATGAGCTCAAGTTGAGGTCACAGTAAAAAAATCGCGGCGATTGGCCTCATGGTGGCGCTATAACATGAAAAAAAACATAAAACAGGCTATAACCACCTGACCGTTAGTCCGATTGACTTGAAAATTGGTATGCAGTGTCTTGGTCCAAGGTGCCATGTATGTCTATGAGGACATTGGTGTATCTCAAAAAACATGGCCGTTATCGGCCAATGAAGTTTGAGCACCTATTAGACAAGGTTAACGGAGGCCAATCAGAACGAAACTCAGTGAGCATGTTCGGCTCAAGCCCCTAGAGGTCTGTAAGAATTTTGAAAGATATCGGCCACTAGTTGGCGCTAACGAGTTTTATGGCTCTGTAATCACGTGCTGTTACACTTATCGTCACAAAATGCATATCATATGATAGATATGCTCATGCTGAACAACTTTGCCTCTAGAACCATTGCTGTCAATCAAACCGTTCATTAAATATTCATGAATATGTTAAAAACCTACTTTTGCGAACTAGTCCTAGGTTTTTCGCCCGATCGGAACCAGACCAGTCTAGGACAATTCTCTGGACTCTTTAGATCAATAATTATCAAAAAAAAGTTGAACTTTTGCATTTGGATTGCTGTAATAGGGTCATTTATAAAATGGGCGTGGTAAAATGCAATCAAAAGCCTATAAATCCTAAACAAAAACTCAGAACTTCACAAAAATTGGTGAGCATATGTGACATACCATCATTAACAAGCATGCAAAATTTTATGGAGATCGGACGATAGATGGCGCTATAACTGTTAAAAAGCTTTAAAACCATATATTTCCTATGGTAAACTGCCTGTATTGGCTGCAAATGGTCTTTTCCATCTCTGATCATATAATTTTCATATCATAATGTTAAAAACTAGTGCAATACAATTATCTGGACTCACTAGAACAATAATTGTCAGAAAAAGTTGAACTACTTCATTTGGATAGCTATAATAGGCTCACTTCAAAATGTGGCCTTTACCAAGTGTCCCCGAAAGCCTATATCTCTTTAATGAATGTTCAAACCTTCTTAAAAACAAGCCAGAACATGTGAAATATCACTCTGAACATGCATGAAAATTTTCAGACAGATCGGACAAAATTTGCCTCTATAACAGTTAAAAAGGTGAAAATGATATGAATATAATGGCATATTAAGCCAAGAAGTGGTATTTTACTGCCCCCTGCTGTTTAAAATAGTCATGTTGTCATATTGTTCTATAATTTATATTTAGACTTTATAAAATCACTATTTTAACATTTACAATTACATTTAGTCAAAATCCATCTGTTAAAGTATTAGTATTGACAGTTTGATCACATCATATATTTCAAATGTCTGTATCTACAACATAATGTGTGTGTGTAGTCTTAGGTTTCTGAATAAATTCTGAATCATCTGATTAATAGCTTACAAAGACTTTGTGAAATGTTTATAGACCATTCAAATACATTTTCATAATGACATATCCCAATAGCATTGAAAAAACAACAACACTTGTCTTGTGTGTGTGTGTGTGTGTGTGTGTGTGTGTGTGTGTGTGTGTGTGTGTGTGTGTGTGTGTGTGTGTGTGTGTGTGTGTGTGTGTGTGTGTGTGTGTTAACATGCATTATGGAGTTAAAATGGAAAAACTGGTTTGCTTTAGTACAGAAAAATGGTGAAAATCAAGAAGTTTAAAGTGAAAGTGAGCCAATATGTGGTCTTCTACTGCCCTCTGCTGGCCATTCTACTTATTAATGAAGTCTACTCACATATGCTTTTGCATTCATTAGACACTAAAAATCACTTATATAACAATAAAAAACTAAAAAATCACTTATATAACAATTACTATTGTAGCACAATCATATTTTGTCAGAGTTTATCATTTCATTTTTACTGATACTTCACATAATTGCTAGCAATGTGGTAAATCGTGGTTAAATCACACTAAAAACATGGAAATCATAATAAATAATACTAGAATGTGGTGTATCAAGGTAAATCATACTACAATCCTGGTACATCATTCTAGAACATGGTATATCATGGTACATCATGCTAGAACATGGTAAATCATGGTAAACTATGCTAGAACAGGGTAAATCATGGTAAGCCATGATAAATCATAATAAACTATGGTAAATCATGTTAGAATGTGGTATATCATGGTAAATCATGCTAGAACATGGTAAATCATGGTAAACTATGCTAGAACAGGGTAAATCATGGTAAACTATGATAAATCATTGTAAACTATGATAAATCATGATAAACTATGGTAATCCATGCTAGAATCACAGTAAACAATGGTAAATCATACTAGAATGTAGTATATCATGGTAAATTATGCTAGAATATGGCAAATCATGCTAGAATCATAGTAAATAATACTAGAATGTGCTAAATTGTTGTGGGAGGAGCCTATTTTACTAAAATGGCTATAACTCAAGAAGTAAATGAGATATCTTCACCAAACTCAGTACACATGTGTATGGGTTCAATTTGAGGTCACAGTAAACAATTTTATGGAGATCGGACCATAGCTGGCGCTATAACTGTTAAAAAGCTTTAAAACCATATATATCCCATGGTAAATTGCCTGCATTGGCTGTAAATGGTCTTTTCCATCTATTATGTCAGTGGTTACAAGCTTGCTAAATAAATCTTAATAACTTTTGATGCTTTTGTGCTTAAATGCCTTAACTGCTTGAACCCCGATAAATGCTGCTTGCAGCTTTAATTAGGGGTTCAAGCACGAAGTGCTGAAACCCTATTGTAATTGTACTGATTTTTATTATTAGGGGTTCAAGCACGAAGTGCTGAAACCCTATTGTAATTGTACTGATTTTTAGGGGTTCAAGCACGAAGTGCTGAAACCCTATTGTAATTGTACTGATTTTTAGGGGTTCAAGCACGAAGTGCTGAAACCCTATTGTAATTGTACTGATTTTTATTATTATTATTATTATTATTATTCTGCCGTAAAACGCATCGTGCAGCCCAAACCGTAAGGGCTAGAGCTTTGAAACTTTGCCAGATGGTAGTACAAAAATCGAGGAGAGGTTATCAAATTATGACCTCGATTGGCCCATAGGTGGCGCTATAACAACCAAAAGCGCGAAAGTGGTCATAACTCCTGAACCGTATGTCGTAGACACAAGTGTCTTATATCATTGGAAAGCTGGTCGTCTGACGAACAAAACGTATATCTCCGATTTCATTTCCGTCATGATAGATTTTCCGCCATTTTGAATTTTGTCGAAAACCTACTTTTGCGAACTAGTCCCTGGTTTTTTGCTCGATCGGAACCAAACCAGTGCAGAATTGTTCTCTGGAGACTGAAGATCAATAATTATCGAAAAAAAGTTGAAATTTCGATTCAGGGTCGCTAGGGGGCGCAAAATTAACGTTGTGGGCGGAGGCTATTTTACTAAAATGGCTATAACTCCAGAAGTAAATGAGGTATTTTCAACAAACTTGGTACACATATGTAAGAGGTCAATCTGAGGACACGGTAAAAAAATCGCGGCGATTGGCCACATGGTGGCGCTATAACATGAAAAAAACATAAAACAGGCTATAACCACCTGACCGTTAGTCCGATTGACTTGAAAATTGGTATGCAGTGTCTTGGTCCAAGGTGCCATGTATGTCTATGAGGACATTGGTGTGTCTCAAAAAACATGGCCGCCATTGGCCAATGAAGTTGAGCACCTATTAGACAAGGTTAACGGAGGCCGATCGGAACGAAACTCGGTGGGCATGTTCGACTCATGGCCCTAGAGGTCTGTAAGAATTTTGAAAGAAATCGGCCACTAGTTGGCGCTAACGAGTTTTATGGCTCTGTAATCACGTGGTGTTAGATATATTGTCACAAAATGCATATCATTTGATAGATCTGCTCATGCTGAACAACTTTGCCTCTAGAACCATTGCTGTCAATCAAACCGTTCATTAAATATTCATGAATATGTTAAAAACCTACTTTTGCGAACTAGTCCCTGGTTTTTTGCCCGATCGGAACCAGACCAGTCTAGGACAATTCTATGGACTCTCTAGATCAATAATTATCAAAAAAAAGTTGAACTTTTGTATTTGTATGGCTGTAATAGGGTCATTTATAAAATGGGTGTGGCAAAATACACTCAAAAGCCTATAAATCCTAAATGAAAACTCAGAACTTCACAAAAATTGGTGAGCATATGTGTCATAACATCACAAACAAGCTTGCAAAATTTTATGGAGATTGGACAATAGTTGGCGCTATAACTGTTAAAAAGCTTTAAAACCATATATTTCCTATGGTAAACTGCCTGTATTGGCTGTAAATGGTCTTTTCCATGTCTGATCATATAATTTTCATATCATAATGTTCAAAACTAGTGCAATACAATTCTCTGGACTCACTAGATCAATAATTGTCAGAAAAAGTTGAACTACTTCATTTGGATAGCTATAATAGGTTCACTTCAAAATCTGGCCTTTACCAAGTGTCCCCGAAAGCCTATATCTCTTTAATCAATGCTCAGACCTTCTTAAAAACAAGTCAGAACGTGTGAAATATCACCCTGAACAAGCATGAAAATTTTCAGACAGATCGGACAAAATTTGCCTCTATAACAGTTAAAAAGGTGAAAATGATATGATTTAATGGCATGTTAAGCCAATAAGTGGTATTTTACTGCCCCCTGCTGTTTAAAATAGTCATTTTCTCATATTGGTATTGGTATCAGCCATGGTAAATCATGATAAATGATGGTGTGTGTGTGTGTGTGTGTGTGTGTGTGTGTGTGTGTGTGTGTGTGTGTGTGTGTGTGTGTGTGTGGTACAAATATAACAAAGGTTTTATTTTCCAACATGAAAACAAACATAACAGAGTGCTAGTGCACAAACAATAACCGACAATGATAATGGATGAGAGGGGAACTTAAATACACAGATCAAGACAAGGACAACAGGTGACGGTTATGATGATGAGGAGCAGGTGATGATGAGGAGGGTGATGAGGAGCAGGTGCAGGTGATGACGACAGATGGTGAATGTGATGAAGACAGAAGGTGAATGTGATGAAGGTGAATGTGACACCAATATCACTGAAACATTTGTGTGTGTGTGTGTGTGTGTGTGTGTGTGTGTGTGTGTGTGTGTGTGTGTGTAGCATTATTGTGTGTAGCATATGTAGCAATTATGCATTATTGAGTTAACATGGAAACACTGGTTTGCTTTAGTGCAGAAAACTGGTCAAAATCATGAGGTTTAAAGTGAAAGTGAGCCAATAAGTGGTCTTCTACTGCCCTCTGCTGGCCATTCTACTTATTAATTAAATTTTTCCACATGTGCTTGCATTTATACTTGAATACACACTAAAAATCACTTATATAGCAATAACTATTATAACACAATCATATTTTGTCAGTGTTAATCACTTTATTTGCACTGACACTTCAAATAATTGCTAGTAATGTGGTAAATCATGGTAAATCATGGTTAACTATGCTCTGTGTGTGTGTGTGTGTGTGTGTGTGTGTGTGTGTGTGTGTGTGTAAGCATGCATTGAGTTAACATAGATAAACTGGTTTGCTTTAGTGCAGAAAACTGGTTTAAAGTGAAAGTGAGCCAATAAGTGGTCTTCTACTGCCCTCTGCTGGCCATTCTACTTATTAATGAAATATTTCAACATGTGCTTGCATTCATACTTGAATACACACAAAAAAAATCACTTATATAGCAATAACTATTATAACACAATCATATTTTGTCAGTGTTAATCACTTTATTTGCACTGACACTTCAAATAATTGCTAGTAATGTGATAAATCAGGCTAGAAACATGGTAAATCAAAGTAAATAATACTAGATTGTCGTTTATCTCCTGGTAAATAATACTAGAACGTGGTATATCATGGTAAATCACGGTTAACTATGCTGTGTGTGTATGTGTGTGTGTGTGTGTGTGTGTTTGTGTGTGTGTGTGTGTGTGTGTGTTTGTGTGTGTGTGTGTGTGTGTGTGTGTGTGTGTGTGTGTGTGTGTGTGTGTGTGTGTGTGTGTGTGTGTGTGTGTGTGTAAGCATGCATTGAGTTAACATGGAAAAACTGGTTTGCTTTAGTGCAGAAAACTGGTTTAAAGTGAAAGTGAGCCAATAAGTGGTCTTCTACTGCCCTCTGCTGGCCATTCTACTTAATAATGAAATATTTTACATGTGCTTTTGCATTCATACTTGGACACACACTAAAAATCACGTATATAACTAACTATTATAACACAATAATATTTTGTCAGTGTTCATCACCTCATTTGCACTGACACTTCACATATTTGCTAGTAATGTGGTTAATCATGCTAGAAACATTGTAAATCATAGTAAATAATACTGAAATGAGGTGTATCAAGGTAAATCATGCTAGAATCCTAATAAATCATTCTGGAACATGGTATATGATAGTAAATCATGCTAGAATCATATTAAATAATTCTAGAATGTGGCAAATCGTTGTGGGAGGAGCCTATTTTACTCAAATGGCTATAACTCAAGAAGTAAATGAGATATCTTCACCAAACTCAGTACACATGTGTATGGGTTCAATTTGAGGTCACAGTAAACAATTCTATGGAGATCGGAGCATAGGTGGCGCTATAACTGTTAAAAAGCTTTAAAACCATATATATCCCATGGCAAATTGCCTGTATTGGCTGTAAATGGTCTTTTCCATCTATTATGTCAGTGGTTACATGCTTGCTAAATAAATCTTAATAACTTTTGATGCTTTTGTGCTTAAATGCCTTAAAGGCCTTAACTGCTTGAACCCCGATAAATGCTGCTTGCAGCTTTAATTATTATTATTATTATTCTTCCCTAAAACGCATCGTGCAGCCAAAACCGTAAGGCCTAGAGACGTGATACTTGGTCAAATGGTAGTAGTATTGCTCGCTACTCAGATACACGGACTTAGCCAAATCGGCCCATAGGTGGCGCTACAGCGACCAAAAGCGCGAAACTGCTCAGAACTCCTAGACCGTATGTCGTAGACTCAAGTGTCTTATATCATTGGAAAGCTGGATGCCTGACGAACAAAACGTATATCTCCGATTTCATTTCCGCCATGATAGATTTTCCGCCATTTTGAATTTTGCCAAAAACCTACTTTTGCGAACTAGTCCTAGGTTTTTCGCCCAATCGGAACCAAACCAGTACAGAAATGTTCTCTGGAGTCTGAATATCAATAATTATCGAAAAAAAGTCGAAATTTCGATTCACGGACGCTAAGGGGCGCCAAAACGTACGTTGTGGGAGGGGCCTATTTTACTAAAATGGCTATAACTCCAGAAGTAAATGAGGTATCTTCACCAAACTCGGTACACATGTGTAAGAGGTCAATCTGAGGTCACAGTAAAAAAATCGCGGCGATTGGCCACATGGTGGCGCTCTAACATGAAAAAAACATAAAACAGGCTTTAACCACCTGACTGTTAGTCCGATTGACTTGAAAATTGGTATGCAGTGTCTTGGCCCAAGGTGTCATGTATGTCTATGAGGACATTGGTGTATCTCAAAAAACATGGCCGCCATCGGCCAATGAAGTTTGAGGACCTATTAGACAAGGTTAACGGAGGCCGATCGGAACGAAACTCGATGGGCATGTTCAACTCATAGCCCTAGAGGTCTGTAAGAATTTTGAAAGAAATCGGCCACTAGTTGGCGCTAACGAGTTTTACGGCTCTGTAATCACGTGGTGTTACACTTATTGTCACAAAATGCATATCATTTGATAGATCTGCTCATGCTGAACAACATTGCCTCAAGAACCATTGCTGTCAATCAAATCGTTCATTAATTATTCGCGAATATGTTAAAAACCTACTTTTGCGAACTAGTCCCTGGTTTTTCGCCCGATCGGAACCAGACCAGTCTAGGACAATTCTCTGGACTCTCCTGATCAATAATTATCGAAAAAAAGTTGAACTTTTGAATTTTTCGTATGGCTATAATTGGGTCATAAAGAAAATGGGCGTGGCAAAATGCACTCAAAAGCTTATAAATCCTAAACGAAAACTCAGAACTTCACGAAAATTGGTGAGCATATGTGCCATAATATTCTAAACAAGCATGCCAAATTTCATGTTGATCGGACCATAGGTGGCGCTATAACTGTTAAAAAGGTTTGAAAACCATATATTTCCTATGGTAAATTGCCTGTATTGGCTGTAAATGGACTTTTCCATCTATTATTTCAGTGGTTAAAAGCTTTCTAAATAAAACTTAATATCTTAAATGCTTATGTGCTTAAAGGCCTTAAATGCTTGAACCCCGATAAATGCTGCTTGCAGCTTTAATTATTATTATTATTATTTTTCTTCTCCGCTAAAACGCATCGTGCAGCCCAAACCGTAAGAGCTGGAGCTTTGAAACTTTGCCAGATGGTAGTACAAAAATCGAGGAGAGGTTATCAAATTATGAGCCCGATTGGCCCATAGGTGGCGCTATAGCGACCAAAAGCGCGAAACTGCTCATAACTCCTAGACCGTAAGTCATAGACTCAAGTGTCTTATATCATTGGAAAGCTGGACGCCTGACGAACAAAACGTATATCTCCGATTTTATTTCCGCCATGATAGATTTTCCGCCATTTTGAATTTTGTTGAAAACCTACTTTTACGAACTAGTCCCTGGTTTTTCGCCCGATCGGAACCAAACCAGTGCAGAATTGTTCTCTGGTGTCTGAAGATCAATAATTATCGAAAAAATGTTGAAATTTCGATTCACGGTCGCTAGGGGGTGCAAAATTAACGTTGTGGGAGGAGCCTATTTTACTAAAATGGCTATAACTCAAGAAGTAATTCAGTAAACTTCACCAAACTTGGTACACATGTGTAGGAGGTCAATTTGAGGTCACAGTAAAAAAATTGCGTCGATTGGCCACATGGTGGGGCTATAAAACAAAAAAAACATATAGACGCCTGACCGTTAGTCCGATTGACTTGAAATTTGGTACGCAGTGTCTTGGCCCAAGGGGCCATGTATGTCTAAAAGGATATTGGCGTATCTCAAAAAACATGGCCGCCATTGGCCAATGAAATTTGAGCAACTATTAGACAAGGTTAACGGAGGCCGATCGGAACGAAACTCGATGGGCATGTTCGACTCATGGCCCAATAGGTCTGTAAGAATTTTGAAAGAAATCGGCCACTAGTTGGCGCTAACGAGTTTTATGGCTCTGTAATCACGTGGTGTTACACTTATTGTCACAAAATGCATATCATTTGATAGATCTGCTCATGCTGAACAACTTTGCCTCAAGAACCATTGCTGTCAATCAAACCGTTCATTAAATATTCACGAATATGTCTAAAACCTACTTTTGCGAACTAGTCCTAGGTTTTTTGCCCGATTGGAACCAGACCAGTCTAGGACAATTCTCTGGACTCTCTAGATCAATAATTATCAAAAAAAAGTTTAACTTTTGCATTTGGATGGCTGTAATAGGGTCATTTATAAAATGGGCGTGGCAAAATACACTCAAAAGCCTATAAATCCTAAATGAAAACTCAGAACTTCACAAAAATTGGTGAGAATATGTGACATAACATCCTTAACAAGCATGCAAAATGTCATGGAGATCGGTCCATAGGTGGCGCTATAACTGTTAAAAAGCTTTAAAACCATAGATTTCCTATGGTACATTGTATGTATTGGCTGTAAATGGTCTTTTCCATCTATTATTTCAGTGGTTACATGCTTGCTAAATAAAACTTAATAACTTTTGATGCTTTTGTGCTTAAAGGCCTTAACTGCTTGAACCCCGATAAATGCTGCTTGCAGCTTTAATTATTATTATTATTATTATTATTATTCTGCCGTAAAACGCATCGTGCAGCCCAAACCGTAAGGGCTAGAGCATTGAACCTTTGCCAGATGGTAGTACAAAAATCGAGGAGAGGTTCAGAGATTATGACCCCGATTGGCCCATAGGTGGCGCTATAGCAACCAAAAGCGCGAAACTGCTCATAACTCCTAGACCGTATGTCGCAGACTCAAGTGTCTTATATCATTGGAAAGCTGGACGCCTGACGAACAAAACGTATATCTCCGATTTCATTTCCGTCATGATAGATTTTCCGCCATTTTGAATTTTGTCGAAAATCTACTTTTGCGAACTAGTCCCTGGTTTTTTGCCCGATCGGAGCCAAACCAGTGCAGAAATGTTCTCTGGAGTCTGAAGATCAATAATTATCGAAAAAATGTTGAAATTTCGATTCATGGACGCTAGGGGGCGCAAAATAATCGTTGTGGGAGGAGCCTATTTTACTAAAATGGCTATAACTTAAAAAGTAAATAAGATAGCTTCACCAAACTCGGTACACATATGTATGGGTTCATTCTGGGGTCACAGTAAAAAAATCGCGACGATTGAACACTAGGTGGCGCTATAACATGAAAAAAACATGAAAAGGGCTATAACCACCTGACCGTTAGTCCGATTGACTTGAAAATTGGTATGCAGTGTCTTGGTCCAAGGTGCCATGTATGTCTATGAGGACATTGGCGTATCTCAAAAAACATGGCCGCCATTGGCCAATGAAGTTGAGCACCTATTAGACAAGGTTAACGGAGGCCGATCGGAACGAAACTCGATGGGCATGTTCGACTCATGGCCCTAGAGGTCTGTAAGAATTTTGAAAGAAATCGGCCACTAGTTGGCGCTAACGAGTTTTTTGGCTCTGTAATCACGTGGTGTTACACTTATCGTCACAAAAAGCATATCATTTGATATATCTGCTCATGCTGAACAACTTTGCCTCAAGAACCATTTCTGTCAATCAAACCGTTCATTAAATATTCATGAATATGTCTAAAACCTACTTTTGCGAACTAGTCCTAGGTTTTTTGCCCGATCGGAACCAGACCAGTCTAGGACAATTCTCTGGACTCTCTAGATCAATAATTATCAAAAAAAAGTTGAACTTTTGCATTTGGATGGCTGTAATAGGATCATTTATAAAATGGGCATGGAAAAATACATTAAAAAGCCTATAAATCCTAAATAAAAACCCAGAACTTCACAAAAATTGGTGAACTTATGTGACATAACATCATTAACAAGCATGCAAAATTTCATGGAGATCGGACGATAGGTGGCGCTATAACTGTTAAAAATCTTTAAAACCATATATTTCCTATGGTAAACTGCCTGTATTGACTGTAAATGGTCTTTTCCATCTCTGAATATATAATTTTCATATCATAATGTTAAAAACTAGTGCAATACAATTCTCTGGACTCACTAGAACAATAATTGTCAGAAAAAGTTGAACTACTTCATTTGGATAGCTATAATAGGTTCACTTCAAAATGTGGCCTTTACCAAGTGTCCCCGAAAGCCTATATCTCTTTAATGAATGTTCAAACCTTCTTAAAAACAAGTCAGAACATGTGAAATATCACTCTGAACATGCATGAAAATTTTCAGACAGATCTGACAAAATTTGCCTCTATAACAGTTAAAAAGGTGAAAATGATATGAATATAATGACATATTAAGCCAAGAAGTGGTATTTTACTGCCCCCTGCTGTTTAAAATAGTCATGTTGTCATATTGTTCTATAATTTATATTTAGACTTTATAAAATCACTATTTTAACATTTACAATTACATTTAGTCAAAAATCCATCTGTTAAATTATTAGTATTGACAGTTTGATCACATCATATATTTCAAATGTCTGTATCTACAATATAATGTGTGTGTGTAGTCTTAGGTTTCTGAATAAATTCTGAATGATCTGATTAATAGCTTACAAAGACTTTGTGAAATGTTTATAGACCATTCAAATATATTTTCATAATGACATATCCCAATAGCATTGAAAAAACAACATTTGTCTTGTGTGTGTGTGTGTGTGTGTGTGTGTGTGTGTGTGTGTGTGTGTGTGTGTGTGTTAACATGCATTATGGATTTAAAATGGAAAAACTGGTTTGCTTTAGTGCAGAAAAATGGTGAAAATCAAGAAGTTTAAAGTGAAAGTGAGCCAATATGTGGTCTTCTACTGCCCTCTGCTGGCCATTCTACTTATTAATGTCTACCCACATATGCTTTTGCATTCATTAGACACTAAAAATCACTTATATAACAATAAAACACTAAAAAATCACTTATATAACAATTACTATTGTAGCACAATCATATTTTGTCAGAGTTTATCACTTCATTTTTACTGATACTTCACATAATTGCTAGCAATGTGGTAAATCATGGTTAAATCACACTAAAAACATGGTAAATCAATAAATGATACTAGAATGTGGTGTATCAAGGTAAATCATACTACAATCCTGGTACATCATTCTAGAACATAGTATATCATGGTACATCATGCTAGAACATGGTAAATCATGGTAAACTATGCTAGAACAGGGTAAATCATGGTAAGCCATGATAAATCATAATAAACTATGGTAAATCATGTTAGAATGTGGTATATCATGGTAAATCATGCTAGAACATGGTAAATCATGGTAAACTATGCTAGAACAGGGTAAATCATGGTAAACTATGATAAATCATGATAAACTATGGTAATCCATGCTAGAATCACAGTAAACAATGGTAAATCTTACTAGAATGTAGTATATCATGGTAAATTATGCTAGAATATGGCAAATCATGCTAGAATCATAGTAAATAATACTAGAATGTGCTAAATTGTTGTGGGAGGAGCCTATTTTACTAAAATGGCTATAACTCAAGAAGTAAATGAGATATCTTCACCAAACTCAGTACACATGTGTATGGGTTCAATTTGAGGTCACAGTAAACAATTCTATGGAGATCGGACCATAGGTGGCGCTATAACTGTTAAAAAGCTTTAAAACCATATATATCCCATGGTAAACTGCCTGTATTGGCTGTAAATGGTCTTTTCCATCTATTATGTCCGTGGTTACATGCTTGCTAAATAAATCTTAACTTTTGATGCTTTTGTGCTTAAATGCTTAAAAGGCTTTAACTGCTTGAACCCCGATAAATGCTGCTTGCAGCTTTAATTATTATTATTAGGGGTTCAAGCACGAAGTGCTGAAACCCTATTGTAATTGTGCTGATTTTTATTATTATTAGGGGTTCAAGCACGAAGTGCTGAAACCCTATTGTAATTGTGCTGATTTTTATTAGGGGTTCAAGCACGAAGTGCTGAAACCCTATTGTAATTGTGCTGATTTTTATTAGGGGTTCAAGCACGAAGTGCTGAAACCCTATTGTAATTGTACTGATTTTTATTATTATTATTATTATTATTCTCCCCTAAAACGCATCGTGCAGCCCAAACCGTAAGAGCTGGAACCTTGAAACTTGGCCAAATGGTAGTCCTCAATTTGGGGAGAACCTATCAAAGTATGACCCAGATTGGCCCATAGGTGGCGCTATAGCGACCAAAAGCGCGAAACTGCTCATAACTCCTAGACCGTATGTCGTAGACTCAAGTGTCCTATATCATTGGAAAGCTGGACGCCTGAAGGTCAAAACGTATATCTCCGATTTTATTTCAGGTATGCAAATTTTTCCGCCATTTTGAATTTTGTCAAAAACCTACTTTTGCGAACTAGTCCCTGGTTTTTCGCCCGATCGGAACCAAACCAGTGCAGAAATGTTCTTTGGAGTCTGAAGATCAATAATTATCGAAAAAAAGTCGAAATTTCGATTCCTGGTCGCTAGCGGGTGATAAATTAATGTTGTGGGAGGAGCCTATTTTACTAAAATGGCTATAACTCGAAAAGGAAATGAGATATCTTCACCAAACTTGGTACACATGTGTATGAGTTCAATTTGGGGTCATAGTAAAAAAATTTCGACGATTGATCACATGGTGGCGCTATAACATGAAAAAAACATGAAAAGGGCTATGACCACGTGACCGTTTGTCCGATTGACTTGAAAATTGGTATGCAGTGTCTTGGTCCAAGGTGCCATGTATGTCTATGAGGACATTGGCGTACCTCGAAAAACATGACAGCCATCGACCAATGAAATTTGAGCACCTATTAGACAAGGTTAACGGAGGCCGATCGGAACGATACTCGATGGGCATGTTCAACTCATGGCCCTAGAGGTCTGTAAGAATTTTGAAAGAAATCGGCCACTAGTTGGCGCTAACGAGTTTTATGGCTCTGTAATCACGTGGTGTTACACTTATTGTCACAAAATGCATATCATTTGATAGATCTGCTCATGCTGAACAACTTTGCCTCAAGAACCATTGCTGTCAATCAAACCGTTCATTAAATATTCGCAATTATGTTAAAAACCTACTTTTGCGAACTAGTCCTAGGTTTTTTGCCCGATCGGAACAAAACCAGTCTAGGGTAATTCTCTGGACTCTCTAGATCAATAATTATCAAAAAAAAGTTCAACTTTAGCATTTTTCGCATGGGTATATTGGGTCATAATGAAAATGGGCGTGGCAAAATGCATTTAAAAGCCTATAAATCCTAAACGAAAACTCAGAACTTCACAAAAATTGGTGAGCATATGTACCATAACAGTCTAAACAAGCATGTAAAATTTCATGAAGATCGTACGATAGGTGGCGCTATAACTGTTAAAAAGCTTTGAAAACCATATATTTCCTATGGTAAATTGCCTGTTTTGGCTGTAAATGGTCTTTTCCATCTATTATTTCAGTGGTTAAAAGCTTTACAAATAAAACTTAATGTCTTAAATGCTTATGTGCTTAAAGGCCTTAAATGCTTGAACCCCGATAAATGCTGCTTGCAGCTTTAATTATTATTATTATTATTATTATTCTGCCGTAAAACGCATCGTGCAGCCCAAACCGTAAGAGCTGGAACTTTGAAACTTTGACAGATGGTAGTACAAAAATCGAGGAAAGGTTCAGAGATTATGACCCCGATTGGCCCATAGGTGGCGCTATAACAACCAAAAGCGCGAAACTGCTCATAACTCCTAGACCGTATGGCGTAGACTCAAGTGTCTTATATCATTGGAAAGCTGGACGCCTGACGAACAAAACGTATATCTCCGATTTCATTTCCGCCATGATAGATTTTCCGCCATTTTGAATTTTGTCAAAAATCTACTTTTGCGAACTAGTCCCTGGTTTTTTGCCCGATTGGAACCAAACTAGTGCAGAAATGTTCTCTGGAGACTGAATATCAATAATTATCGAAAAAAAGTGGAAATTTCGATTCACGGTCGCTAAGGGGCGCCAAAACGTACGTTGTGGGAGGGGCCTATTTTACTAAAATGGCTATAACTCCCGATGTAAATGAGGTATCTTCACCAAACTTGGTACACATGTGTATGAGCTTACTCTGGGGTCACAGTAAAAAAATCGCGACGATTGGCCTCATGGTGGCGCTATAAAATGAAAAAAACTTAAAACAGGCTATAACCACCTGACCGTTAGTCCGATTGACTTGAAAATTGGTATGCAGTGTCTTGGTCCAAGGTGCCATGTATGAGCACCTATTAGACAAGGTTAACGGAGGCCGATCGGAACGAAACTCAATGGGCATGTTCGGCTCATGGCCCTAAAGGTCTGTAAGAATTTTGAAAGAAATCGGCCACTAGTTGGCGCTAACGAGTTTTACGGCTCTGTAATCACGTGGTGTTACAAATATCCACACAATATGCATATCATTTGATAGATCTCCTCATCCTGAACAACTTTGCCTCAAGAACCATTGCTGTCAATCAAACTGTTCATTAATTATTCATTAATATGTTAAAAACCTACTTTTGCGAACTAGTCCTAGGTTTTTTGCCCGATCGGAACCAGACCAGTGTAGGACAATTCTCTGGACTCTCTAGATCAATAATTATCAAAAAAAAGTTGAACTTTTGCATTTGGATGGCTGTAATAGGGTCATTTATAAAACGGGCGTGTCAAAATACATTAAAAAGCCTATAAATCCTAAATAAAAACTCAGAACTTCACAAAAATTGGTCAGCATATGTGACATAACATCATTAACAAGCATGAAAAATTCTATGGAGATCGGACGATAGTTGGCGCTATAACTGTTAAAACGCTTTAAAACCATATATTTCCTATGGTAAATTGCCTGTATTTGCTGTAAATGATGTCTTCTATCTTTTATCATATAATGTTCATATCATAATGTTCAAAACCAGTGCAGCACAATTCTCTGAACTCTCTAGATCAATAATTATCAGAAAAAAAGTTTAACTTCTTCAAAAGGTGATTTTATATGAATATAATGACATATTAAGCCAATAAGTGGTATTTTACTGCCCCCTGCTGTCATTTCATCATACTACTCCCTAATATTGTTATAAAATTCATATTTAGACTTTTTAAAATCATTATTTTAACATTTACAATCACATTTTGTCAAAACTCATCTATTGAGTATTACTATTGACAATTGTGTTACACTGAGATATGGAAATGGACGAAAGTAAATGAATGAAATGAAACGAAAGTATAACGGCATTTAAGCCACGCCCCCGAATACAAATCCATTCATAACTCGAAAACGGAAAGTCGTTGCGCGCTCAAATTTTGATGGTGAGGACCTCTCCGGGCTCTTGATCGAAACGTGTCGTCGCGGGCCTCGGGAGCGCGCCCCCCGCGCATCGCGAATCCGCGGGACCCCCGATTTTGAACGGCCATTACTCCCGACCCAGACCACCCCGAACATTGTGTGAGAGCTCGTTGGAAAGGGCGCGTCCTTGGCTAGCTTCGATTCAAATGTGGTGTTATTTGCCCTGGGCATTCCAGAGATAATAGCCCGAACAGATATGCCTTATAACAGTCATAACTCCCAGCCCCAATCGCCCAAAAACACATTGATGGTCTCATTCAACAGGGCTCCTCAAGCACTATCTATGCTCTGAGTTTCAGAATTTTTCGCCTTTTGGTTCCTGAGATATAAGTAAAAAAACAAATTCCCATTCATTCAAACACTTCAACTGTAAAATGTAAGCTATAATACCACTGTTGTCCACTAGAGGGAGCAGCAGGATTACGCATGATCTTTTAATTCGCTTCAGTATTGGAAATAAACAAATGCTTTAAGAAGCAATCTTTTTTATTATGATGTTTTTTTTATTATTATGATATTTGTATATATTTTATTTTTTTTATTATGATTATGAACAGTTTGATTGACATTAGTGATTCTTGAGGCAAAGTTGTTCAAGATGAGGAGATGAAGATATTTTCACAATATCACATCCTAAAAACATTGAAAACATATTTGTCTTTGTGTGTGTGTGTGTGTGTGTGTGTGTGTGTGTGTGTGTGGGTTTGTGTGTGTGTCTGTGTGTGTGTGTAAGCATGCTTAATGGAAAGAACATGAAGAAACTGCTTTGTTTTACTGGTGGATAAAAAAGTCTTTCAAATGAAAGTGAGTCAATTAGTGGTCTTCTACTGCCCTCTGCAGGACATTCTACTTAAAATATTTTCATCTGTGCTTTTGCATTAGTTTTTGGACTATATCAAATTACTTGCATGAAAATCACCTATTATAACACAGTCATGTTTTGTCAAAGTTTATCACTTCATTTTTACTGAGCTCTCAGTTTGAACAATTCTGCCTCTCAGTGATTAATTTGAAATCTGAAAATGGTGTTATACAGAGGAGATTTGCAATTATCATTTTGTTACCTATCTTTTATTTTAAATATCTCCATCTACAACAAAATGTGTGTGCATGTGTGTGTTCAAGCATGGTTAGTGTATTAAGTATTATTGTTTAAGTATTATTGTTTTCATTTACATTTTAACCACCAGAAGAAGAACACTCATTGGTTCATTCTGCTCACTAAAATATTATTTTTAATTTTTTTTTCATTTGAAATATTGTTTAAACTTAATAAAATCATTAAAATAACATTTCAAATCATATTTTGTCTGTTTATAAATCCCACAGACTCACACTGGCTGCAATACTAATGTTTTTGTAAAACACAGACCTGATAGTCTAATCTGTGTGTATTGTGCATATATTATTGATATTATTACTATTGCAAATCATGTTATTGTAACTCATATCTTAATAGAATATTATTTGTAATTTTAATTCTTTATTTCTTAAGTGTTTTTTTTTATGATTACTACAGATATTATCACCAAAGATATCAACTACACCTTCACTTTTAGTATTGACACGCTGCACACACAGCACAATCACACACTCACTAATGCATTCAAATAAATGTAATCTTACTGTGCTACTTTATTTGTACATGATTAGAATGAACAGAAATCTAAGAATATTTTTCTTCTTTTGTTAAAGCCATTTCAGACTCCAAGTAAGCATTATATTACTAATCATCTATTTTAAAGGTGCCATACAATTGAAAACTGTATTTATCTTGGCATAGTTGAATGATAAGAGTTCTGGACATGGAACTGACATACCGTGAGCCTCAAACACCATTGTTTCCTCCTTCTTGTGTAAATCTCCTGTTTGCAAAAGACCGCTGAAAAATGACTGAATCCCACCATAACACCGACTGTGACGTTGGAGTCAGGATCATTAATATTTATACCCCCCAAATTTGCATTTTCCAGTCCATGTTCTAGGCCAGGCAGTGTTAATGTGGACCTGCACAGCCGAATCATCAGAAGATCTGCAGGTATTGTGAAGAAGCAAGCAAGGACAATAGTGAAAATGGCAGATCATGGATATAAATGTTATGTCTGAGGCTGTGCTGTGGATTTGAGAACTTTTCATTCCCTTCCCACAAAACTGTCAACAGGCATGGTTGATGTTTACAACAGGATACCTCACCATTTTAATTCAAAGCTGTTAGTTTGCTCTTAACGGAGGCCGATCAGAACGAAACTCGATGGGCATGTTCGACTCGTGGCCCTAGAGGTCTGTAAGAATTTTGAAAAATCAGCCACTAGTTGACGCTAACAGGTTTTACGGCTATGTAATCACGTGATGCATATCATTTGATAGATCTCCTCATACTGAACAACTTTGCCTCAAGAACTACTGCTGTCAATCAATTTGTTCATTAAATACTTGCTATTATGTTAAAAACCTACTTTTGCGAACTAGTCCTAGGTTTTTCGCCCGATCGGAAATATACCAGTGCAGTACAATTCTCTGGAAGCTCTAGATTATTAATTATATAAAAAACTTTAACTTTACCCATTGGGTAGCCATAACAGGATCATTTAGAAAATGGGTATGGCAAAAAACACTCAAAAGCCTGTAAATCCTAAACAAAAACTCAGACAACTCACTAAACTGCCTTATGTGCTTAAAGACCCTAAATGCTTGAACCCCGCTAAATGCTGCTTGCAGCTTTAATTATTATTATTATTATTATTCTGCCGTAAAACGCATCGTGCAGCCCAAACCGTAAGAGCTGGAACTTTGAAACTTTGACAGATGGTAGTACAAAAATCGAGGAAAGGTTCAGAGATTATGACCCCGATTGGCCCATAGGTGGCGCTATAACAACCAAAAGCGCGAAACTGCTCATAACTCCTAGACCGTATGGCGTAGACTCAAGTGTCTTATATCATTGGAAAGCTGGATGCCTGACGAACAAAACGTATATCTCCGATTTTATTTCCGCCATGATAGATTTTCCGCCATTTTGAATTTTGTCAAAAATCTACTTTTGCGAACTAGTCCCTGGTTTTTTGCCCGATTGGAACCAAACTAGTGCAGAAATGTTCTCTGGAGACTGAATATCAATAATTATCGAAAAAAAGTGGAAATTTCGATTCACGGTCGCTAAGGGGCGCCAAAACGTACGTTGTGGGAGGGGCCTATTTTACTAAAATGGCTATAACTCCCGATGTAAATGAGGTATCTTCACCAAACTTGGTACACATGTGTATGAGCTTACTCTGGGGTCACAGTAAAAAAATCGCGACGATTGGCCTCATGGTGGCGCTATAAAATGAAAAAAACATAAAACAGGCTATAACCACCTGACCGTTAGTCCGATTGACTTGAAAATTGGTATGCAGTGTCTTGGTCCAAGGTGCCATGTATGTGTATGAGGACATTGGCGTATCTCAAAAAACATGGCCGCCATCGGCCAACGAAGTTTGAGCACCTATTAGACAAGGTTAACGGAGGCCGATCGGAACGAAACTCAATGGGCATGTTCGGCTCATGGCCCTAAAGGTCTGTAAGAATTTTGAAAGAAATCGGCCACTAGTTGGCGCTAACGAGTTTTACGGCTCTGTAATCACGTGGTGTTACAAATATCCACACAATATGCATATCATTTGATAGATCTCCTCATCCTGAACAACTTTGCCTCAAGAACCATTGCTGTCAATCAAACTGTTCATTAATTATTCATTAATATGTTAAAAACCTACTTTTGCGAACTAGTCCTAGGTTTTTTGCCCGATCGGAACCAGACCAGTGTAGGACAATTCTCTGGACTCTCTAGATCAATAATTATCAAAAAAAAGTTGAACTTTTGCATTTGGATGGCTGTAATAGGGTCATTTATAAAACGGGCGTGTCAAAATACATTAAAAAGCCTATAAATCCTAAATAAAAACTCAGAACTTCACAAAAATTGGTCAGCATATGTGACATAACATCATTAACAAGCATGAAAAATTCTATGGAGATCGGACGATAGTTGGCGCTATAACTGTTAAAACGCTTTAAAACCATATATTTCCTATGGTAAATTGCCTGTATTTGCTGTAAATGATGTCTTCTATCTTTTATCATATAATGTTCATATCATAATGTTCAAAACCAGTGCAGCACAATTCTCTGAACTCTCTAGATCAATAATTATCAGAAAAAAAGTTTAACTTCTTCAAAAGGTGATTTTATATGAATATAATGACATATTAAGCCAATAAGTGGTATTTTACTGCCCCCTGCTGTCATTTCATCATACTACTCCCTAATATTGTTATAAAATTCATATTTAGACTTTTTAAAATCATTATTTTAACATTTACAATCACATTTTGTCAAAACTCATCTATTGAGTATTACTATTGACAATTGTGTTACACTGAGATATGGAAATGGACGAAAGTAAATGAATGAAATGAAACGAAAGTATAACGGCATTTAAGCCACGCCCCCGAATACAAATCCATTCATAACTCGAAAACGGAAAGTCGTTGCGCGCTCAAATTTTGATGGTGAGGACCTCTCCGGGCTCTTGATCGAAACGTGTCGTCGCGGGCCTCGGGAGCGCGCCCCCCGCGCATCGCGAATCCGCGGGACCCCCGATTTTGAACGGCCATTACTCCCGACCCAGACCACCCCGAACATTGTGTGAGAGCTCGTTGGAAAGGGCGCGTCCTTGGCTAGCTTCGATTCAAATGTGGTGTTATTTGCCCTGGGCATTCCAGAGATAATAGCCCGAACAGATATGCCTTATAACAGTCATAACTCCCAGCCCCAATCGCCCAAAAACACATTGATGGTCTCATTCAACAGGGCTCCTCAAGCACTATCTATGCTCTGAGTTTCAGAATTTTTCGCCTTTTGGTTCCTGAGATATAAGTAAAAAAACAAATTCCCATTCATTCAAACACTTCAACTGTAAAATGTAAGCTATAATACCACTGTTGTCCACTAGAGGGAGCAGCAGGATTACGCATGATCTTTTAATTCGCTTCAGTATTGGAAATAAACAAATGCTTTAAGAAGCAATCTTTTTTATTATGATGTTTTTTTTATTATTATGATATTTGTATATATTTTTTTTTTTTTTATTATGATTATGAACGGTTTGATTGACATTAGTGATTCTTGAGGCAAAGTTGTTCAAGATGAGGAGATGAAGATATTTTCACAATATCACATCCTAAAAACATTGAAAACATATTTGTCTTTGTGTGTGTGTGTGTGTGTGTGTGTGTGTGTGTGTGTGTGTGTGTGTGTGTGTGGGTTTGTGTGTGTGTCTGTGTGTGTGTAAGCATGCTTAATGGAAAGAACATGAAGAAACTGCTTTGTTTTACTGGTGGATAAAAAAGTATTTCAAATGAAAGTGAGTCAATTAGTGGTCTTCTACTGCCCTCTGCAGGACATTCTACTTAATAAAATATTTTCATCTGTGCTTTTGCATTAGTTTTTGGACTATATCAAATTACTTGCATGAAAATCACCTATTATAACACAGTCATGTTTTGTCAAAGTTTATCACTTCATTTTTACTGAGCTCTCAGTTTGAACAATTCTGCCTCTCAGTGATTAATTTGAAATCTGAAAATGGTGTTATACAGAGGAGATTTGCAATTATCATTTTGTTACCTATCTTTTATTTTAAATATCTCCATCTACAACAAAATGTGTGTGCATGTGTGTGTTCAAGCATGGTTAGTGTATTAAGTATTATTGTTTAAGTATTATTGTTTTCATTTACATTTTAACCACCAGAAGAAGAACACTCATTGGTTCATTCTGCTCACTAAAATATTATTTTTAATTTTTTTTTCCATTTGAAATATTGTTTAAACTTAATAAAATCATTAAAATAACATTTCAAATCATATTTTGTCTGTTTATAAATCCCACAGACTCACATTGGCTGCAATACTAATGTTTTTGTAAAACACAGACCTGATAGTCTAATCTGTGTGTATTGTGCATATATTATTGATATTATTACTATTGCAAATCATGTTATTGTAACTCATATCTTAATAGAATATTATTTGTAATTTTAATTCTTTATTTCTTAAGTGTTTTTTTTTATGATTACTACAGATATTATCACCAAAGATATCAACTACACCTTCACTTTTAGTATTGACACGCTGCACACACAGCACAATCACACACTCACTAATGCATTCAAATAAATGTAATCTTACTGTGCTACTTTATTTGTACATGATTAGAATGAACAGAAATCTAAGACTATTTTTCTTCTTTTGTTAAAGCCATTTCAGACTCCAAGTAAGCATTATATTACTAATCATCTATTTTACAGGTGCCATACAATTGAAAACTGTATTTATCTTGGCATAGTTGAATGATAAGAGTTCTGGACATGGAACTGACATACCGTGAGCCTCAAACACCATTGTTTCCTCCTTCTTGTGTAAATCTCCTGTTTGCAAAAGACCGCTGAAAAATGAGTGAATCCCACCATAACACCGACTGTGACGTTGGAGTCAGGATCATTAATATTTATACCCCCCAAATTTGCATTTTCCAGTCCATGTTCTAGGCCAGGCAGTGTTAATGTGGACCTGCACAGCCGAATCATCAGAAGATCTGCAGGTATTGTGAAGAAGCAAGCAAGGACAATAGTGAAAATGGCAGATCATGGATATAAATGTTATGTCTGAGGCTGTGCTGTGGATTTGAGAACTTTTCATTCCCTTCCCACAAAACTGTCAACAGGCATGGTTGATGTTTACAACAGGATACCTCACCATTTTAATTCAAAGCTGTTAGTTTGCTCTTAACGGAGGCCGATCAGAACGAAACTCGATGGGCATGTTCGACTCGTGGCCCTAGAGGTCTGTAAGAATTTTGAAAAATCAGCCACTAGTTGACGCTAACAGGTTTTACGGCTATGTAATCACGTGATGCATATCATTTGATAGATCTCCTCATACTGAACAACTTTGCCTCAAGAACTACTGCTGTCAATCAATTTGTTCATTAAATACTTGCTATTATGTTAAAAACCTACTTTTGCGAACTAGTCCTAGGTTTTTCGCCCGATCGGAAATATACCAGTGCAGTACAATTCTCTGGAAGCTCTAGATTATTAATTATATAAAAAACTTTAACTTTACCCATTGGGTAGCCATAACAGGATCATTTAGAAAATGGGTATGGCAAAAAACACTCAAAAGCCTGTAAATCCTAAACAAAAACTCAGACAACTCACTAGACTGCCTTATGTGCTTAAAGACCCTAAATGCTTGAACCCCGCTAAATGCTGCTTGCAGCTTTAATTATTATTAGGGGTTCAAGCACGAAGTGCTGAAACCCTATTGTAATTGTACTGATTTTTAGGGGTTCAAGCACGAAGTGCTGAAACCCTATTGTAATTGTGCTGATTTTTATTAGGGGTTCAAGCACGAAGTGCTGAAACCCTATTGTAATTGTGCTGATTTTTATTATTATTATTATTATTATTATTCTGCCGTAAAACGCATCGTGCAGCCCAAACCGTAAGAGCTGGAACTTTGAAACTTTGACAGATGGTAGTACAAAAATCGAGGAAAGGTTCAGAGATTATGACCCCGATTGGCCCATAGGTGGCGCTATAACAACCAAAAGCGCGAAACTGCTCATAACTCCTAGACCGTATGGCGTAGACTCAAGTGTCTTATATCATTGGAAAGCTGGATGCCTGACGAACAAAACGTATATCTCCGATTTTATTTCCGCCATGATAGATTTTCCGCCATTTTGAATTTTGTCAAAAATCTACTTTTGCGAACTAGTCCCTGGTTTTTTGCCCGATTGGAACCAAACTAGTGCAGAAATGTTCTCTGGAGACTGAATATCAATAATTATCGAAAAAAAGTGGAAATTTCGATTCACGGTCGCTAAGGGGCGCCAAAACGTACGTTGTGGGAGGGGCCTATTTTACTAAAATGGCTATAACTCCCGATGTAAATGAGGTATCTTCACCAAACTTGGTACACATGTGTATGAGCTTACTCTGGGGTCACAGTAAAAAAATCGCGACGATTGGCCTCATGGTGGCGCTATAAAATGAAAAAAACATAAAACAGGCTATAACCACCTGACCGTTAGTCCGATTGACTTGAAAATTGGTATGCAGTGTCTTGGTCCAAGGTGCCATGTATGTGTATGAGGACATTGGCGTATCTCAAAAAACATGGCCGCCATCGGCCAACGAAGTTTGAGCACCTATTAGACAAGGTTAACGGAGGCCGATCGGAACGAAACTCAATGGGCATGTTCGGCTCATGGCCCTAAAGGTCTGTAAGAATTTTGAAAGAAATCGGCCACTAGTTGGCGCTAACGAGTTTTACGGCTCTGTAATCACGTGGTGTTACAAATATCCACACAATATGCATATCATTTGATAGATCTCCTCATCCTGAACAACTTTGCCTCAAGAACCATTGCTGTCAATCAAACTGTTCATTAATTATTCATTAATATGTTAAAAACCTACTTTTGCGAACTAGTCCTAGGTTTTTTGCCCGATCGGAACCAGACCAGTGTAGGACAATTCTCTGGACTCTCTAGATCAATAATTATCAAAAAAAAGTTGAACTTTTGCATTTGGATGGCTGTAATAGGGTCATTTATAAAACGGGCGTGTCAAAATACATTAAAAAGCCTATAAATCCTAAATAAAAACTCAGAACTTCACAAAAATTGGTCAGCATATGTGACATAACATCATTAACAAGCATGAAAAATTCTATGGAGATCGGACGATAGTTGGCGCTATAACTGTTAAAACGCTTTAAAACCATATATTTCCTATGGTAAATTGCCTGTATTTGCTGTAAATGATGTCTTCTATCTTTTATCATATAATGTTCATATCATAATGTTCAAAACCAGTGCAGCACAATTCTCTGAACTCTCTAGATCAATAATTATCAGAAAAAAAGTTTAACTTCTTCAAAAGGTGATTTTATATGAATATAATGACATATTAAGCCAATAAGTGGTATTTTACTGCCCCCTGCTGTCATTTCATCATACTACTCCCTAATATTGTTATAAAATTCATATTTAGACTTTTTAAAATCATTATTTTAACATTTACAATCACATTTTGTCAAAACTCATCTATTGAGTATTACTATTGACAATTGTGTTACACTGAGATATGGAAATGGACGAAAGTAAATGAATGAAATGAAACGAAAGTATAACGGCATTTAAGCCACGCCCCCGAATACAAATCCATTCATAACTCGAAAACGGAAAGTCGTTGCGCGCTCAAATTTTGATGGTGAGGACCTCTCCGGGCTCTTGATCGAAACGTGTCGTCGCGGGCCTCGGGAGCGCGCCCCCCGCGCATCGCGAATCCGCGGGACCCCCGATTTTGAACGGCCATTACTCCCGACCCAGACCACCCCGAACATTGTGTGAGAGCTCGTTGGAAAGGGCGCGTCCTTGGCTAGCTTCGATTCAAATGTGGTGTTATTTGCCCTGGGCATTCCAGAGATAATAGCCCGAACAGATATGCCTTATAACAGTCATAACTCCCAGCCCCAATCGCCCAAAAACACATTGATGGTCTCATTCAACAGGGCTCCTCAAGCACTATCTATGCTCTGAGTTTCAGAATTTTTCGCCTTTTGGTTCCTGAGATATAAGTAAAAAAACAAATTCCCATTCATTCAAACACTTCAACTGTAAAATGTAAGCTATAATACCACTGTTGTCCACTAGAGGGAGCAGCAGGATTACGCATGATCTTTTAATTCGCTTCAGTATTGGAAATAAACAAATGCTTTAAGAAGCAATCTTTTTTATTATGATGTTTTTTTTATTATTATGATATTTGTATATATTTTTTTTTTTTTTATTATGATTATGAACGGTTTGATTGACATTAGTGATTCTTGAGGCAAAGTTGTTCAAGATGAGGAGATGAAGATATTTTCACAATATCACATCCTAAAAACATTGAAAACATATTTGTCTTTGTGTGTGTGTGTGTGTGTGTGTGTGTGTGTGTGTGTGTGTGTGTGTGTGGGTTTGTGTGTGTGTCTGTGTGTGTGTAAGCATGCTTAATGGAAAGAACATGAAGAAACTGCTTTGTTTTACTGGTGGATAAAAAAGTATTTCAAATGAAAGTGAGTCAATTAGTGGTCTTCTACTGCCCTCTGCAGGACATTCTACTTAATAAAATATTTTCATCTGTGCTTTTGCATTAGTTTTTGGACTATATCAAATTACTTGCATGAAAATCACCTATTATAACACAGTCATGTTTTGTCAAAGTTTATCACTTCATTTTTACTGAGCTCTCAGTTTGAACAATTCTGCCTCTCAGTGATTAATTTGAAATCTGAAAATGGTGTTATACAGAGGAGATTTGCAATTATCATTTTGTTACCTATCTTTTATTTTAAATATCTCCATCTACAACAAAATGTGTGTGCATGTGTGTGTTCAAGCATGGTTAGTGTATTAAGTATTATTGTTTAAGTATTATTGTTTTCATTTACATTTTAACCACCAGAAGAAGAACACTCATTGGTTCATTCTGCTCACTAAAATATTATTTTTAATTTTTTTTTCCATTTGAAATATTGTTTAAACTTAATAAAATCATTAAAATAACATTTCAAATCATATTTTGTCTGTTTATAAATCCCACAGACTCACATTGGCTGCAATACTAATGTTTTTGTAAAACACAGACCTGATAGTCTAATCTGTGTGTATTGTGCATATATTATTGATATTATTACTATTGCAAATCATGTTATTGTAACTCATATCTTAATAGAATATTATTTGTAATTTTAATTCTTTATTTCTTAAGTGTTTTTTTTTATGATTACTACAGATATTATCACCAAAGATATCAACTACACCTTCACTTTTAGTATTGACACGCTGCACACACAGCACAATCACACACTCACTAATGCATTCAAATAAATGTAATCTTACTGTGCTACTTTATTTGTACATGATTAGAATGAACAGAAATCTAAGACTATTTTTCTTCTTTTGTTAAAGCCATTTCAGACTCCAAGTAAGCATTATATTACTAATCATCTATTTTACAGGTGCCATACAATTGAAAACTGTATTTATCTTGGCATAGTTGAATGATAAGAGTTCTGGACATGGAACTGACATACCGTGAGCCTCAAACACCATTGTTTCCTCCTTCTTGTGTAAATCTCCTGTTTGCAAAAGACCGCTGAAAAATGAGTGAATCCCACCATAACACCGACTGTGACGTTGGAGTCAGGATCATTAATATTTATACCCCCCAAATTTGCATTTTCCAGTCCATGTTCTAGGCCAGGCAGTGTTAATGTGGACCTGCACAGCCGAATCATCAGAAGATCTGCAGGTATTGTGAAGAAGCAAGCAAGGACAATAGTGAAAATGGCAGATCATGGATATAAATGTTATGTCTGAGGCTGTGCTGTGGATTTGAGAACTTTTCATTCCCTTCCCACAAAACTGTCAACAGGCATGGTTGATGTTTACAACAGGATACCTCACCATTTTAATTCAAAGCTGTTAGTTTGCTCTTAACGGAGGCCGATCAGAACGAAACTCGATGGGCATGTTCGACTCGTGGCCCTAGAGGTCTGTAAGAATTTTGAAAAATCAGCCACTAGTTGACGCTAACAGGTTTTACGGCTATGTAATCACGTGATGCATATCATTTGATAGATCTCCTCATACTGAACAACTTTGCCTCAAGAACTACTGCTGTCAATCAATTTGTTCATTAAATACTTGCTATTATGTTAAAAACCTACTTTTGCGAACTAGTCCTAGGTTTTTCGCCCGATCGGAAATATACCAGTGCAGTACAATTCTCTGGAAGCTCTAGATTATTAATTATATAAAAAACTTTAACTTTACCCATTGGGTAGCCATAACAGGATCATTTAGAAAATGGGTATGGCAAAAAACACTCAAAAGCCTGTAAATCCTAAACAAAAACTCAGACAACTCACTAGACTGCCTTATGTGCTTAAAGACCCTAAATGCTTGAACCCCGCTAAATGCTGCTTGCAGCTTTAATTATTAGGGGTTCAAGCACGAAGTGCTGAAACCCTATTGTAATTGTGCTGATTTTTATTATTATTATTATTATTATTATTCTGCCGTAAAACGCATCGTGCAGCCCAAACCGTAAGGGCTAGAGCTTTGAAACTTTGCCATATGGTAGTACAAAAATCGAGGAGAGGTTATCAAATTATGACCCCGATTGGCCCATAGGTGGCGCTATAGCAACCAAAAGCGCGAAACTGCTCATAACTCCTAGACCGTAAGTCATAGACTCAAGTGTCTTATATCATTGGAAAGCTGGACGCCTGACGAACAAAACGTATATCTCCGATTTTATTTCCGCCATGATAGATTTTCCGCCATTTTGAATTTTGTCGAAAATCTACTTTTGCGAACTAGTCCCTGGTTTTTTGCCCGATCGGAACCAAACCAGTGCAGAATTGTTCTCTGGAGTCTGAATATCAATAATTATCAAAAAAAAGTTGAAATTTCGATTCACGGTCGCTAGGGGGTGCAAAATTAACGTTGTGGGAGGAGCCTATTTTACTAAAATGGCTATAACTCCAGAAGTAAAAGAGGTATTTTAACCAAACCTGGTACACATGTGTAAGACGTCAATATGAGGTCACGGTAAAAAAATCGCGGCGATTGGTCACATGGTGGCGCTATAACATGAAAAAAACATAAAACAGGCTATAACCACCTGACCGTTAGTCCGATTGACTTGAAAATTGGTATGCAGTGTCTTGGTCCAAGGTGCCATGTATGTCTATGAGGACATTGGTGTATCTCAAAAAACATGGCCGCCATCGGCCAATGAAGTTTGAGCACCTATTAGACAAGGTTAACGGAGGCCTATCGGAACGAAACTCGGTGGGCATGTTCGACTCATGGCCCTAGAGGTCTGTAAGAATTTTAAAAGAAATCGGCCACTAGTTGGCGCTAACGAGTTTTATGGCTCTGTAATCACGTGGTGTTACACTTATTGTCACAAAATGCATACCATTTGATAGATCTCCTCTTGTTGAACAACTTTGCCTCAAGAACCATTGCTGTCAATCAAACCGTTCATTAAATATTCGTAATTATGTTAAAAACCTACTTTTGCGAACTAGTCCTAGGTTTTTCGCCCGATCAGAACCAAACGAGTCTAGGACAATTCTATGGACTCTCAAGATCAATAATTATCAAAAAAAGTTGAACTTTTGCATTTTTCGCATGGGTATATTGGGTCATAAAGAAAATGGGCGTGGCAAAATGCACTCAAAAGCCTATAAATCCTAAACAAAAACTCAGAACTTCACGAAAATTGGTGAGCTTATGTGCCATAACATCATTAACAAGCATGCAAAATTTCATGGAGATCGGACTATAGATGGTGCTATAACTGTTAAAAAGCTTTAAAAAACACATATTTCCTATGGTAAATTGCCTGTATTGGCTGTAAATGGACTTTTCCATCTATTATTTCAGTGGTTAAAAGCTTTCTAAATAAATCTTAATGTCTTAAATGCTTATGTGCCTAAAGGCCTTAAATGCTTGAACCCCGATAAATGCTGCTTGCAGCTTTAATTATTAGGGGTTCAAGCACGAAGTGCTGAAACCCTATTGTAATTGTGCTGATTTTTATTATTATTATTATTATTATTATTCTGCCGTAAAACGCATCGTGCAGCCCAAACCGTAAGGGCTAGAGCTTTGAAACTTTGCCATATGGTAGTACAAAAATCGAGGAGAGGTTATCAAATTATGACCCCGATTGGCCCATAGGTGGCGCTATAGCAACCAAAAGCGCGAAACTGCTCATAACTCCTAGACCGTAAGTCATAGACTCAAGTGTCTTATATCATTGGAAAGCTGGACGCCTGACGAACAAAACGTATATCTCCGATTTTATTTCCGCCATGATAGATTTTCCGCCATTTTGAATTTTGTCGAAAATCTACTTTTGCGAACTAGTCCCTGGTTTTTTGCCCGATCGGAACCAAACCAGTGCAGAATTGTTCTCTGGAGTCTGAATATCAATAATTATCAAAAAAAAGTTGAAATTTCGATTCACGGTCGCTAGGGGGTGCAAAATTAACGTTGTGGGAGGAGCCTATTTTACTAAAATGGCTATAACTCCAGAAGTAAAAGAGGTATTTTAACCAAACCTGGTACACATGTGTAAGACGTCAATATGAGGTCACGGTAAAAAAATCGCGGCGATTGGTCACATGGTGGCGCTATAACATGAAAAAAACATAAAACAGGCTATAACCACCTGACCGTTAGTCCGATTGATTTGAAAATTGGTATGCAGTGTCTTGGTCCAAGGTGCCATGTATGTCTATGAGGACATTGGTGTATCTCAAAAAACATGGCCGCCATCGGCCAATGAAGTTTGAGCACCTATTAGACAAGGTTAACGGAGGCCTATCGGAACGAAACTCGGTGGGCATGTTCGACTCATGGCCCTAGAGGTCTGTAAGAATTTTAAAAGAAATCGGCCACTAGTTGGCGCTAACGAGTTTTATGGCTCTGTAATCACGTGGTGTTACACTTATTGTCACAAAATTCATACCATTTGATAGATCTCCTCTTGTTGAACAACTTTGCCTCAAGAACCATTGCTGTCAATCAAACCGTTCATTAAATATTCGTAATTATGTTAAAAACCTACTTTTGCGAACTAGTCCTAGGTTTTTCGCCCGATCAGAACCAAACGAGTCTAGGACAATTCTATGGACTCTCAAGATCAATAATTATCAAAAAAAAGTTGAACTTTTGCATTTTTCGCATGGGTATATTGGGTCATAAAGAAAATGGGCGTGGCAAAATGCACTCAAAAGCCTATAAATCCTAAACGAAAACTCAGAACTTCACGAAAATTGGTGAGCTTATGTGCCATAACATCATTAACAAGCATGCAAAATTTCATGGAGATCGGACTATAGATGGTGCTATAACTGTTAAAAAGCTTTAAAAAACACATATTTCCTATGGTAAATTGCCTGTATTGGCTGTAAATGGACTTTTCCATCTATTATTTCAGTGGTTAAAAGCTTTCTAAATAAATCTTAATGTCTTAAATGCTTATGTGCCTAAAGGCCTTAAATGCTTGAACCCCGATAAATGCTGCTTGCAGCTTTAATTATTATTATTATTCCGCCGTAAAACGCATCGTGCAGCCCAAACCGTAAGGGCTAGAGCTTTGAAACTTTGCCAGATGGTAGTACAAAAATCGAGGAGAGGTTATCAAATTATGACCTCGATTGGCCCATAGGTGGCGCTATAACAACCAAAAGCGCGAAAGTGGTCATAACTCCTGGACCGTATGTCGTAGACACAAGTGTCTTATATCATTGGAAAGCTGGTCGTCTGACGAACAAAACGTATATCTCCGATTTCATTTCCGTCATGATAGATTTTCCGCCATTTTGAATTTTGTTGAAAACCTACTTTTGCGAACTAGTCCCTGGTTTTTTGCTCGATCGGAACCAAACCAGTGCAGAATTGTTCTCTGGAGACTGAAGATCAATAATTATCGAAAAAAAGTTGAAATTTCGATTCAGGGTCGCTGGGGGGCGCAAAATTAACGTTGTGGGCGGAGCCTATTTTACTAAAATGGCTATAACTCCAGAAGTAAATGAGGTATTTTCACCAAACTTGGTACACGTATGTAAGATGTCAATCTGAGGACACGGTAAAAAAATCGCGGCGATTGGCCACATGGTGGCGCTATAACATGAAAAAAACATAAAACAGGCTATAACCACCTGACCGTTAGTCCGATTGACTTGAAAATTGGTATGCAGTGTCTTGGTCCAAGGTGCCATGTATGTCTATGAGGACATTGGTGTATCTCAAAAAACATGGCCGCCATTGGCCAATGAAGTTGAGCACCTATTAGACAAGGTTAACGGAGGCCGATCGGAACGAAACTCGGTGGGCATGTTCGACTCATGGCCCTAGAGGTCTGTAAGAATTTTGAAAGAAATCGGCCACTAGTTGGCGCTAACGAGTTTTATGGCTGTGTAATCACGTGGTGTTAGATATATTGTCACAAAATGCATATCATTTGATAGATCTGCTCATGCTGAACAACTTTGCCTCTAGAACCATTGCTGTCAATCAAACCGTTCATTAAATATTCATGAATATGTTAAAAACCTACTTTTGCGAACTAGTCCCTGGTTTTTTGCCCGATCGGAACCAGACCAGTCTAGGACAATTCTATGGACTCTCTAGATCAATAATTATCAAAAAAAAGTTGAACTTTTGTATTTGTATGGCTGTAATAGGGTCATTTATAAAATGGGTGTGGCAAAATACACTCAAAAGCCTATAAATCCTAAATGAAAACTCAGAACTTCACAAAAATTGGTGAGCATATGTGTCATAACATCACAAACAAGCTTGCAAAATTTTATGGAGATTGGACAATAGTTGGCGCTATAACTGTTAAAAAGCTTTAAAACCATATATTTCCTATGGTAAACTGCCTGTATTGGCTGTAAATGGTCTTTTCCATGTCTGATCATATAATTTTCATATCATAATGTTCAAAACTAGTGCAATACAATTCTCTGGACTCACTAGATCAATAATTGTCAGAAAAAGTTGAACTACTTCATTTGGATAGCTATAATAGGTTCACTTCAAAATCTGGCCTTTACCAAGTGTCCCCGAAAGCCTATATCTCTTTAATCAATGCTCAGACCTTCTTAAAAACAAGTCAGAACGTGTGAAATATCACCCTGAACAAGCATGAAAATTTTCAGACAGATCGGACAAAATTTGCCTCTATAACAGTTAAAAAGGTGAAAATGATATGATTTAATGGCATGTTAAGCCAATAAGTGGTATTTTACTGCCCCCTGCTGTTTAAAATAGTCATTTTCTCATATTGGTATTGGTATCAGCCATGGTAAATCATGATAAATGATGGTGTGTGTGTGTGTGTGTGTGTGTGTGTGTGTGTGTGTGTGTGTGTGTGTGTGTGTGTGTGTGTGTGTGTGTGTGTGTGTGTGTGTGTGGTACAAATATAACAAAGGTTTTATTTTCCAACATGAAAACAAACATAACAGAGTGCTAGTGCACAAACAATAACCGACAATGATAATGGATGAGAGGGGAACTTAAATACACAGATCAAGACAAGGACAACAGGTGACGGTTATGATGATGAGGAGCAGGTGATGATGAGGAGGGTGATGAGGAGCAGGTGCAGGTGATGACGACAGATGGTGAATGTGATGAAGACAGAAGGTGAATGTGATGAAGGTGAATGTGACACCAATATCACTGAAACATTTGTGTGTGTGTGTGTGTGTGTGTGTGTGTGTGTGTGTGTGTGTGTGTGTGTGTGTGTGTGTGTGTGTGTGTGTGTGTGTGTGTGTGTGTGTGTATGTGTGTGTAGCATTATTGTGTGTAGCATATGTAGCAATTATGCATTATTGAGTTAACATGGAAACACTGGTTTGCTTTAGTGCAGAAAACTGGTCAAAATCATGAGGTTTAAAGTGAAAGTGAGCCAATAAGTGGTCTTCTACTGCCCTCTGCTGGCCATTCTACTTATTAATTAAATTTTTCCACATGTGCTTGCATTTATACTTGAATACACACTAAAAATCACTTATATAGCAATAACTATTATAACACAATCATATTTTGTCAGTGTTAATCACTTTATTTGCACTGACACTTCAAATAATTGCTAGTAATGTGGTAAATCATGGTAAATCATGGTTTTCTATGCTCTGTGTGTGTGTGTGTGTGTGTGTGTGTGTGTGTGTGTGTGTGTGTGTGTGTGTGTGTGTGTGTAAGCATGCATTGAGTTAACATGGATAAACTGGTTTGCTTTAGTGCAGAAAACTGGTTTAAAGTGAAAGTGAGCCAATAAGTGGTCTTCTACTGCCCTCTGCTGGCCATTCTACTTATTAATGAAATATTTCAACATGTGCTTGCATTCATACTTGAATACACACAAAAAAAATCACTTATATAGCAATAACTATTATAACACAATCATATTTTGTCAGTGTTAATCACTTTATTTGCACTGACACTTCAAATAATTGCTAGTAATGTGATAAATCAGGCTAGAAACATGGTAAATCAAAGTAAATAATACTAGATTGTCGTTTATCTCCTGGTAAATAATACTAGAACGTGGTATATCATGGTAAATCATGGTTAACTATGCTGTGTGTGTATGTGTGTGTGTGTGTGTGTGTATGTGTGTGTGTGTGTGTGTGTGTGTGTGTGTGTGTGTGTGTGTGTGTGTGTGTGTGTGTGTGTGTGTGTGTGTGTGTGTGTGTGTGTGTGTGTGTGTGTGTGTGTGTGTGTGTAAGCATGCATTGAGTTAACATGGAAAAACTGGTTTGCTTTAGTGCAGAAAACTGGTTTAAAGTGAAAGTGAGCCAATAAGTGGTCTTCTACTGCCCTCTGCTGGCCATTCTACTTAATAATGAAATATTTTACATGTGCTTTTGCATTCATACTTGGACACACACTAAAAATCACGTATATAACTAACTATTATAACACAATAATATTTTGTCAGTGTTCATCACCTCATTTGCACTGACACTTCACATATTTGCTAGTAATGTGGTTAATCATGCTAGAAACATTGTAAATCATAGTAAATAATACTGAAATGAGGTGTATCAAGGTAAATCATGCTAGAATCCTAATAAATCATTCTGGAACATGGTATATGATAGTAAATCATGCTAGAATCATATTAAATAATTCTAGAATGTGGCAAATCGTTGTGGGAGGAGCCTATTTTACTCAAATGGCTATAACTCAAGAAGTAAATGAGATATCTTCACCAAACTCAGTACACATGTGTATGGGTTCAATTTGAGGTCACAGTAAACAATTCTATGGAGATCGGAGCATAGGTGGCGCTATAACTGTTAAAAAGCTTTAAAACCATATATATCCCATGGCAAATTGCCTGTATTGGCTGTAAATGGTCTTTTCCATCTATTATGTCAGTGGTTACATGCTTGCTAAATAAATCTTAATAACTTTTGATGCTTTTGTGCTTAAATGCCTTAAAGGCCTTAACTGCTTGAACCCCGATAAATGCTGCTTGCAGCTTTAATTATTAATTATTATTATTCTTCTGCCGTAAAACGCATCGTGCAGCCCAAACCGTAAGGGCTAGAGCATTGAAACTTTGCCAGATGGTAGTACAAAAATCGAGGAGAGGTTATCAAATTATGACCCCGATTGGTCCATAGGTGGCGCTATAGCAACCAAAAGCGCGAAACTGCTCATAACTCCTAGACCGTAAGTCATAGACTCAAGTGTCTTATATCAGTGGAAAGCTGGACACCTGACGAACAAAACGTATATCTCCGATTTTATTTCCGTCATGATAGATTTTCCGCCATTTTGAATTTTGTCGAAAACCTACTTTTGCAAACTAGTCCCTGGTTTTTTGCCCGATCGGAACCAAACCAGTGCAGAATTGTTCTGTGGAGTCTGAAGATCAATAATTATCGAAAAAAAGTTGAAATTTCGATTCACGGTCGCTAGGGGGTGCAAAATTAACGTTGTGGGAGGAGCCTATTTTACTAAAATGGCTATAACTCAAGAAGTAATTCAGTAAACTTCACCAAACTTGGTAAACATGTGTAGAAGGTCAATCTGAGGTCACAGTAAAAAAAATGCGTCGATTGGCCACATGGTGGCGCTATAAAACAAAAAAAACATGTAGACACCTGACCGTTAGTCCGATTGACTTGAAATTTGGTATGCAGTGTCTTGGCCCAAGGGGCCATGTATGTCTAAAAGGATATTGGCATATCTCGAAAAACAATGAGGTTTGAGCACCTATTAAACAAGGTTAACGGAGGCCGATCGGAACGAAACTCGATGGGCATGTTCGACTCATGGCCCTAGAGGTCTGTAAGAGTTTTGAACGAAATCGGCCACTAGTTGGCGCTAACGAGTTTTATGGCTCTGTAATCACGTGGTGTTACACTTATCGTCACAAAATGCATATCATCTGATAGATCTGCTCATGCTGAACAACTTTGCCTCAAGAACTAATGCTGTCAATTAAACCGTTTATTAAATATTCGTAATTATGTTAAAAACCTACTTTTACGAACTAGTCCTAGGTTTTTCGCCCGATCGAAACCAGACCAGTCTAGGACAATTCTCTGGACACTCTAGATCAATAATTATCAAAAAAAAGTTGAACTTTTGCATTTTGCGCATGGGTATATTGGGTCATAAAGAAAATGGGCGTGGCAAAATGCACTCAAAAGCCTATAAATCCTAAACGAAAACTCAGAACTTCACGAAAATTGGTGAGCATATGTGCCACAACATCATTAACAAGCATGCAAAATATCATGGAGATCGGACTATAGGTGGCGCTATAACTGTTAAAAAGCTTGCCTGTATTGGCTGTAAATGGACTTTTCCATCTATTATTTCAGTGGTTAAAAGCTTTCTAAATAAATCTTAATGTCTTAAATGCTTATGTGCTTAAAGGCCTTAAATGCTTGAACCCCGATAAATGCTGCTTGCAGCTTTAATTATTATTATGATTGTTATTAATCGTGAATAAATCTAAAGCTTTTGAGACTATTATTTTGTGTTATTGAAAATGGGAGGGGGGTGCCCTTTTTTTAGTTTCAGCACATGCCCCTCAAAAGGTCTGTGCACGGCCCTGCACACACACACACACACACAGAGAGAGAGAGAGGGAAAGAGAGGGAAAAGCAGATAATTCAAAATATATTAGACAACAACAACAAATTCTAACTTTGACAAAAATACAGATTGTTTATGTATTTCAGAATGTTTAAATATATATTCACAAAATATATACCATAAAGTTGTGAGGAGAAGTTGAAGCATCAAGAAAAATTAAGTGAAAATGAAATGAGTCCCTATATGGACCTCTATTGGATATATGTGGTAATTGCACTTTCTTTCTTTAATTATAATTTCTAAAGTTTTTCCACAAACAAGCAGATGTCAGTATTCTATCCCTAACACATAGAGCAATGTCCAAAAACAATTTAGATTTAATTAAGATCATCATTTAAGTGATTTTTTCTTTAAAAAAATCATTTTTCATGAGACAGTTTATGGCCTAGTTAAGTAATTGTGCAGTAAATAGGTAAAAACTTCCAAATTTCCACAAAAACACAGCATAAATGTATAGTTGAGAAGTAAATTAAAAAATGATATATAGTTATATAAAAAAATTATATTTCCTTATGCAATCGCTCTTTAAAAGTTTGGGGTCTATCAGACCCCAAACATCAAAAACGTTATCCTTTCTGAACACTGATTAAGGGTTAATAAGACATCATTTAATGTTCCAGTTTTACATTTATTTTGTCTGAGAATGAATGAAATTAACAGAATTGTAAGAAAAACGGCAGAAAAATATGTGGTGTTTTTACTGTGAATTCAAACAGAACTTCCTGGAGTTTTGATTTTTTTTTTCTTCTTTTTTTTTCTTTTTTTTTTAGAAAGTTAGACTTAGTTTGTTTTAGATTTCCAGATTACATGTTGTCTATTTGTAAAAAACCCTCAGCAAGTTATATCCATTTTTAATAATATTATTCTAATCGTTTTTTTGTTGTTGTTGTAAAAACATGAGTATTTCATTTACTGACAATGTAGTCCAAAAAAATTCAGGAGTAAAGTAAATAGAAAGATTGTTATATAATAACAGAACACTGAAGCAAACATTTTTCTTGAGAGAAATGTATTATCATTTCAACATGAACAACAAATGCAAACAATGTAACAAGTAGTGACAACTTATCTTGTGCAATATAAATACTAACAGTGCTGTAAAATATACTGAGTGTAAATGAACAAACTGTGCATATAAATCTTCTCAAACTACATATAAATAGAGAAATATACTGAGTGCTAATGAACAAATGGTTCAAATAATCTTCACAAATTAAAAACAGATATAGAGAATTTCAGTGAGTGCAAATTAACAAATGGTGCAAATAAATTGTGTTTTGTTAAAGTTCGGGAGGAGCACGTTCAGATAATTAACATAATTAACACGGGTGGAGAGCATTCAGTTAATCAACGATAAGAGGAATATATCCAGCAGACCTACCTGATTCATTGACAGTTTATCAGCATATTGGCTTGCCGTTCGCTGTATCATGTCGCAAATCCAAAGCTCTTCATCTGACGATGAAACAAACTTCCCCATGGATCCGCCACCGCAATCCGCTGGCCCCATGACCACTCCTTCTCCGCCTGACACCGCACCCGAGCCCCAGGCGTATTTTGCGCGGCTGCCAGCCTGCCTGAACAGCCTCACAAGATTTCCAACTTCCTCCCCGGCCTCCTCCTACCGTTTGGCCGTCCCAACGATTCCACCTATCGGGAAGTAGACAGTAGTAGGATTGAGGCAAGTGCTGGGTAATTCTGATATTCTAAAATGAACAAAGCTTAACTGTATGATCTTTATGTTACCCTATAATCTGCCAACCTCTCTCCAAAGCCCACATCAGCTCCCAAGACGGCTAACAGGCAGAGCAAACCCCGCAGAACCCATATTCCGCCTCCTTCGACACCACTGTCTTTTTCCCGCACAAGATCCGGCTCACTTCATCCAAGAATCATCTGCGCCCCAGATTACGCTGCTGCAAGACCACACCCACCTCCCGACGCGGCTCAGCCTTTCACACGGCTACTGCTGCCGCAGCGCCGTATGCAGCCAGGCCCGACGGCCTCCCCTCAGCCTCTCAGTCCTATCCTCCCGCTGTCCATAACCCCTTTCCTTTCCAGTGGCCTCCAGCTCCTGTAGCTCAAACAAGCGCCTGCCTCCGCTTGCAGCACAAGCCCACGTCATATTTTCATCCTTCCTTTCCTTCCTGTCCTCCAACCAATTTTCCCTTCCAAGCCATAGAGTGTGATCCAAGCGTGAAACCGCCACCGACATTCACAACTCATATCTCTTCCAGCTCTTTCCTACCTTCTAAATCACAATACTCTCTCTTCACAGCAATACCGATGCCCGTCTAGTCCAACACCGACCCCATGTAACCGCCTCCCGTGTCTCAAAACATCCATGCACAGATGCTCTCAGAAATTCAGGATGCTGGCTCCAGAGGCGGATCGATTCCCAAATCCAGTACCTCACTATTCAGAACTGATATTCCCATCCTGATAACCCACCCGTTAAAACCCCTTCTGTAATGAAAAATAGGATGGAAGCAATAGCAAGTGCAATAAAGTTTATTGAACAGAAGTTCACTCAAACCCCTCAGAATATGTAGAAGAATCACGAAGAATACAGAGCAGTAGAAGATCATCCAAGCCACATGAAAGGCGGAATGAATTCTCCTGTACGCCGGAGGAAGTTTGAGTCGGACTGTCACCGGACTAATAATCTTGGTGACAGGGAACGGGCCAATAAATTTGGGAGCTAACTTGTTGGAAACGGAACGGAGCGGAATGTTCTTGGTAGAAAGCCACACTTTTTGACCCACGACGTATACGGGAGGCCTTGACCAGTGGCGATCGGCCTTAGCCTTAGTGTGCGCCCCCACCTGGAGCAGAGTCTCACGGGCTCTGGTCCATATGCGGTGGCACCTCTGGACGAAGGCGTGAGCAGAGGGGACTGCGACCTCGGATTCCAGACTCGGAAAAATTGGTGGTTGTTCCCGAAACTACATTCAAACGGAGAGAGGCCTGTGGATGACACTGGTAACGAGTTATAATAATAATAATAATAATAATAATAATAAACTTTATTTTATATAGCGCCTTTAAAAGTAGCATCTCAAAGCGCTTTACATAAAAATATGAAATTAAAAGATACACATAACAGTGCAGGTAAAAAACTAGCCAAACAACCAAAATAAAAAGTCAATAAAATAACAAACATAATAATCACATGAATCACATAAATGCTACCCTAAAAAAGTAAGTTTTAAGCGACAATTTAAAAACACTAAGGGATTCTGCATTCCTAATCTCAGAGGGCAGGGAATTCCACAATTTAGGAGTCAAAGAAGAAAAAGCCCGATCACCCATAGTTTTTAGCCGTGTTGTTTGGACAGTTAGAAGACCAGCTTCAGACGAGCGTAGAGCACGTGTAGGAGTGTAGGGGGTTAAAAGCTCACACAAATATTGAGGGGCCAAATTATTCAAGGCCTTATAAGTGAGCATGAGAATTTTAAAATCAATACGAAAACTAACAGGAAGCCAGAGCAATTTTTCCAGGACAGGTGTAATGTGCTCCTTGCACTGGTCCTAGTCAGAATTCTAGCAGCTGAATTTTGTACCAACTGTAATTTACTTAGGGTAGCTTTAGAAACTCCAGCCAGCAAAGCATTACAATAATCAATACGTGAAAAAACAAAGGTGTTGATTAATTTTTAAGCCACAGAGAAAGTCAACATGGGACGCAATTTGGCAATGTTTCTGAGATGAAAAAATTATGTTTTGACTGTGTTACGAACATGATGGCCAAATATTAAATTGGCATCAAATATCACCCCCAGATTTTTTTGTTTAGTTTGGAATTGTAAAGCAGAGCCATCCACACTTAAAGTTATGGACTCTGCTTTACGCAACAGATGAGGTGAACCAATGAGCATCACTTCAGTCTTGTCACTGTTTAGTTTAGAAATTTTCAGACATCCATTTTTTAATCTCAGTAAAACATTGAGAAAGAAAAGACACAGGCATATTGACATCAGGTTTTGAATGTATATAGATCTGAGTGTCATTGGCATAAAAGTGAAAGTTAAGACCAAGTGTTCTTAAAAGTTGGCCAAATGGAAATATGTAAATACTAAAAAGTAAAGGGCCCAAAACTGATCCCTGGGGAACACCAGAGTGCACCACACCCACCTCAGACTTGCAATCACCCATCACAACAAACTGCTTGCGATCAGAGAGGTAGGACTTAAACCACTTTAATGCAGAATCAGAAACTCCAAAGATAAACTCAAAAAGATAGTTTTTAATCACCCTAAGCAGGTGATTAAAATGGAGTGATCTATAGTGTCAAAAACGGCACCAAGATCAAGAAGAATCAGTATAGATAGACGACCAGAATCAGAAGCCATTAACAGGTCATTAGTGACTTTAACTAACGCTGTTTCAGTGCTGTGGAGTTTACGGAATCCAGACTGAAGTGGCTCAAAAAGATCATTAGATGAAAGATGAGAAAGCAGTTGAGAAGCCACTGTTTGTTCTAAAATTTTGGCGACAAATGGAAGATTAGAGATGGGACGAAAATTATTCAGATTATCAAAGTCCATGTTGTTAGTTTTTGGTACAGGGGTGACAGCAGCAATTTTAAGTGCTGCTGGCACAACACCGGTGCACAGAGAGTTATTGATAATTCTCAAAACAACAGGAGAGAAGGAATCAAAACATGATTTAAAAAGACAAGATGGTATGGGATCAACTCTGGAAGTTGAGGCTTTCAGTTTTGAAACCATATTACATAGAGACTGGTGGTCGTGAATTGCAAAGTTAGAGAGAGAAATACCAGAAAATGCAGAAATATTTGAGGAGGCAGCAAGAGTATGAGTGGTAACAATGTGGTTATGTATATTATCAATTTTGGTGCTAAAAAACTCCAAAAACATATTACAAAGGTGAGATGAGGCAGGAACATTAGAGAGGCTGTGATTTTTAAGCAGCTTGTTGATTGAGTGAAACAGTTGTTTAGGGTTTCTCTGATTGCTGACAATTATCTGAGAAAAATAAACAGATCTAGCTGACACAATTTCAGCCTTATACTCGAGTAAGCTGTCTTTCCAGGCCTGGTGATGAACAGTTAAACCTGACATGCGCCATCTACGCTCCATCTTGCGACACAAAGCCTTCATAGCACGCAGATCATCATTGTACCAAGGAGCGGAGCGTGCAAAAGAAACAGACTGTGATTTCAAGGGAGCCAGCATGTCCAGGCCAGACAACAGCACAGAATTCAGCACAGAAACGTTATCATCCAGATCATCAGATACAGAATCACAACTTAAAAGAGAGTCAATAAAATCTGAAAAGTCAGTGGGCTCAATAGATCTCCAATTGCGATAATTAATAATGCGAGAAGCGGTAGTGTTCATGACAGGTAATTCCATGTTAAAGAAGACAGCCCGGTGATCAGACAGACCCAAATCAGAGGTTGACAACTGAGACACAAATGAACCATTGGTAATCACAAGGTCTAAAGTGTGGCCTTTGTCATGCATAGGACAGTCCACGAGTTGGTCTAATTCAAAGAACTCCAATATGGACAAAAAGTCTTTTGTTATTGCATTGTCTTTTACATCCACATGGATGTTGAAATCCCCCAGGAGAAGAATTCTTTCAAATCTGAGGCTGAGAAAAGACAACATATCTGATAATTCAGACAGAAAGTCTTAATTTGTCTTAGGAGGCCTGTAGACTGTAGCCACTGCAGTAGAGAGGGGCGCAGAAACACTCAGAACAAGACATTCAAATGAGTCAGATTTGGGAACAGCCAAGGATAGGCGAGATCGTTCAAAATGTCCGGGATTCAGCTTTTGCGTTCTGCGGTCGCCATTCATCATGTTTACTGTGGCGAGCAGAACGAGGCTGACGGCTGCGGGAGAACGGCGCGAGGCCGGTGGCGTCATTACTGAGACGCGCCGGGTCTCGCATCTCTCACGGAGGAGCGGGAATTTTCTTAGCAATGTTAAAACGCACATCAACCGATCACTTGTTTAGCGTTCATGTAAACACTACATTCAGATTCACCAATCGGAATGAATTCAGTTAGATTGAAACAAAATGTGTGCATGTAAACAATGAATGGCGACCGCAGAACGCAAAAGCTGAATCCCGGACATTTTGAACGATCTCGCCCGCCGGACAAGTCCGGGAAAAGGAGGATGGTAACCCCTACTTACTCAGCTTTCTCCTACTATTCAGCTTTCTCCACAGAACAAGAGCCTGCTAGCTTAGCTTCCAAAGAAAGACGGCTGACACTGTGTACATTCTGTGAGTGAGATCCCACCCTCTTTGGGCGGGTTGAAAACATGCGGAACAACGCCATCTACTGGCTGTAGTCTTTAGCCTCTGGCCAGAAAATCTTCCGATGACGCAAAATGATGATTTTTGCGTCATCGGAGGATTTTTTCCAGACAAAAAATACATAAATCTCTTGTCTCAGGGGGATATGAGGGTGGAAAGCATGGTAATTCGAAAATACTACAGGTTTTCTACTAATACAAAGCTTAATGCTAAATCCTGAACTATCCCTTTAAGGTTGGCGAATACAGCCTCGGCTGTATCGGACCACCTGAACGTCGTTCTGGGGGAGGTCAAGGCGGTCAGAGGTGCGGCTAGTTGGCTGAAGTTGCGAATGAAACGCCGATAAAAATTGGCGAACCCCAGAAACCGCTGTAGGGCCTTACGGGAATCCGGACTTTCTGTGCATCATTAAAGTGAATGAATATTTGATTATTATTTTAAACTCTGATTATATTTACCCACTTAGATCAGGAAACTATATCGCTTCAAGTTCCTTACCAGGTCTCCGGCACAATTGGTCAGTCCCGAAGATCAAAAACAGAGGTAGTTGGCTAAATATCTAAGATTTGCCGTAATTCCCACACGCACAATCGAAGATATATTCATATAGCCCCCTTGGATGCCCCTCAGGAACTTAATTCAGGAACTTGAACTTTTTGACCACCATTTAAAGACGTTAGTCGATCAACTTTACCTTTCTTAAAAATGGTTTTGTTTGGCCAAGCTCATGGCTTGTTCCACGTACACTTATCTAAAGTAACATTAAATTAGAACAGAGGTCACCAGATGCGTCCAAACTAGACTGATCAACCAGCATCTGCTGATTCTAGACAGACAAACTCATCTCCTCATCCAAGCACACTTGTTCTTTGATATCGGTTATTAGTCATCACTAATCTCTGACGCAACCTTGTGGAAATATACGGATCCGTTAATCTATTTGGGAAAAACAAGTCTCAGAGTCGCTCAGAATAAAATCAAACGTTTACAATTTATTGACCAGGTAATGAAGCAATAATTCAAAATCCAATTCATAAAAATAAAATCATCAGTTAAGCGTAACAATTCAGAAATAGAGGAATATGTAGAAATTATTACCTGGCAACAAAAATTACACACAGCGGTTGTGTGGGAAGTCAACCTACAGACTCCTCGAACTTTTCTGCACCTTTTCCTTATATACCCAGATAATTCAATATTCTTACCAAATGGTGGCGTCTGTCATTATAATTAGATTTTGGTTCCCTATTGAGGGATTCACACTGTGAGATCAGAATTTGTACTTGAATGGGTTCTTGTTTTACATACAGGAGTAGTGGTGTGTGAAGTGTGAACTGCGTCTCGGAAGTTCCTGTTACATATGCAGGAGATAGTTCAAGTGTTAATTCTCAGGAGGGCCTTTTGTTTCATCGAGGGGTCGATCAGACATACTGGCACCAGCCTTACACCACTTTTCTTGACAATTGGCACTATAGGTGTGGCCCAGTCACACCAGCTTACTTTAGACAGGATTCCTTCGTCCTCTAGTCGCTTTAGCTCAGCTTGCACTTTTGGGTGTACCAAATATGGCACAGGGGGGGCCTTGTGAAATTTTGCCTGCGAACAACTCTCAATAGTAAGTCTTGCCTTTATGTGCTTCAATATTCCAATGCCATCTTGGAAGACTTGTGCAGATTGCTCTAGCAAATGCTCTAATTTGTCTTGTACAGAGCATGTGGTTACCTTTGGGGTAACTTGCATGGCTTTTATGGACTGCCAGTTAAGCCAATGCCATCGTGGAAGATTTGTGCAGATTGCCAATTGGACTGCCAATATGGACTGCCAATTGAGCCGAATGCTTCTAAGCCATTCAAGTCTAAATAAGGGTAATCCACCCTTTTTCAGCACATAAAGGTCCAGAATGCGCCTTTTGTTTTCACATTTTACTTTGTACTTAAGTTTCCCATTGGAGCAATTTTCTCTCCAGTGTAGGTCTTAAGCATTAAGGAAGTGTGCCTCAATTTCAGTTTGTCGAAATGGCCTTTGTAATCCTTGTATGAAATTATTGACAGTGCTGATCCTGTATCAAGTTCCATCTTCAATTTTACTCCTTCAATGATAGGAGTCAACCAGATAATTTTGCGATCTGTCTCTTTAAGAGAATGCAGCTCAATGTGTAATAAGCCTGCAATGTCAGAGTTGTCTGAGTCTGGTTCATCCAGTTCATTTCTTTTTGCATTTCTTTTTGCAAATGTTTTGTTTTAGACATTTTCTGTATGTGTCCTTTTCTGTTGCATTGTCTGCACTCCTTCTCTTTAAACCAGCATTCAGCAGGGTCATGTGACTTTTTACCACATCTAATACTTACCAAACTTTTGTCACTTTGATTTCGCAAATTGTTTACGTGACATTCAGCTGACGCCTTTCTTTGCAATTCCAGAGCTTCTTTCGCGGCCATCTCCATAGAGACGGCGATCTCTAGTGCTCACGTCAGAGTGAGTTCTATCTCAGTAAGGAGCCTCTTTTGCGTGCTCTCACTGTACAGACCGCTCATCACATCCTGGTCGCCAGTTCTGTTATGTTTGTACACTTACATAACAGTAAGACAGACACTTAGCTTGGATGTAGCACTGAACAAACTTAGCTTGAACACGTCTTTACTGCACAATGGCAATTATAGAACTCTCCATTAGAGTGTGCCAATACAGAGTAACTTCTGATTATTGATTATTTAACAATGTGTGTTTTTTTTTCTCTCCCCCAAACCACAAAATCTGCCCCGCAGCCGATTCTAAGGACTTCATTACTCATGTCACAGCCATGGCCGTAGCCAGCTATGAGGTCACCGAGGTCCGGACCTCGGTCATTTTTTTATATTCAAAAATAAAATTTCAAGCTCTCTGAATGATTAATTAGCCGTTTAAACCGCGTCATATGTGTGTTTGCAATTTATGTCGCTGCGAGAAGGTAGATCAGTGAACGGGGCTTGAGAGCGTGTTGTGAGCATAGACTGTAAAAAATGCGGCAGAGCGCTTTATGTCACTTTATTATAATTTATAAATAAAGCGCAAAAGAAACTACAAGCATGATGCAACAGCATCGTAGTTGATGTCAATTTGAAAGTCATGAAATGACCAAAAAGTGCCAATAAACTTTTTTTTCTTTTACATTTCCGATAATGGCGCGTATAATTTGCACTAAGTGCCTGTCTTTTTAGCAAAAAAGGCACCCACAACTAAATAGCTACAGTTGCACGGGTCGTTGGGCGTGCGTGAGGTGCTTGAAACTAAGTAGCTTTTGACGCGTTCGACTCGAGTTCGAATCCGCCTTTTGCCGAACTCGCTCTTCTCCCTCTTCTCCCTTTTCCCAATACACATGAGATGTAAAATGTATAGCCTAACATAAAGGTCTCTAGCGTTATATTTTGCCAACGAACTAATATCGAAACCGTGATATGGTTTTGTGCTTTATAAAACAGCACAAGACTTTAAGTATCCTATATAGGCATTATGTTTGTGCTGCGTGATTTAAAGAAAAGTGCGCACTTTGCTCACGCGATCAAAGGGTTTATTTCTTGCAAGTGAAGACATTAGGACAAAAGTATTGTAATTTTCCTATAGTGTAATGTAAAATATACTTTTGAAATATTCATTTTCATTTATTAGGCTATATGGATTTTATGTCATAGGAATAATTATAGAAATCATTATTATATTATTATACTAATTGTTTGGCATACTAAAACACCAGTTATAATGTAATGTAGACTGA